>NW_020214511.1:91771-178506 GCF_003070985.1 Temnothorax curvispinosus
TATTTATGTTAGTGCATATTTTAGGCAAGACCCGGAGACCGAAGTTATAGCTGGCATTTGCGACAAAATTGAAACACAACGCAAACAACGAAAGAAAGCTTCGCGATCTCGAGTAAGAAAAAATTAATCGTAATTATTATACGGTAGCTTAATTTTAACATAAGATTTTAGAATCTCTATATATTATAGTTTCTTTTAAAAGATTAAATCATACACTTAAAATTACATTATCTCAACCAAGTATTAATGCTAAACAGAGACGCGTCACATTGCATATGCACATGTAAGATTTCAAGAGTTACAAATATTCAAACAGAGACGATGAATGGCGCGATTCATTCGGAAACAGCGCTTCATGAATCACGAGATTCCTTTCATTCTTATTGCGATGTTGTAAAAAAAAAAGACCGAACGATGGACGACGTCCCCGTATTTCGTTTGCAGGCTAAACCGTCGAGAAAGAAATCGTCACAGATCCGTCTCCGTTAATTCACGGTGACGTAGGTAGCCGTAAATGAGTCATCACGAAAGGGAAGCTTCTCTCTCGTTGCCACGCTCTCTTCGCCTTTGCCACATTTTCCTCTTTCCAGTTTTTCGCACGTCCTCCACATATTTTCTTCCTCCGAGCAGCTGCACGTTCTGCGCGCACGATTGTCTTCCCTTTTTTACTCTCTCATTCCGTCTCTTCTACCTCGCTTTCTTATCTGCCGCGTACACTTTTCTCCTTTATAATACGCGTCACAAGTAAAACTGTGAAACCGCCACTTTGTCATGCGGTATTTTCCAGCTGGTAATTAAAATACCAATTTGTCACACGATGTAATTAAGTCACGATATCATTTGTATTGTTACAATTAATATATTCAGGACAGAAACTGTTCTTTTAAACTGTTGATATTATCAACTGTTACTTTGTATTTTCGATTACGCAAAGTTTCCATAATAAATGTGCAAGACATATATAATATACTGTATAAGCCTTAAAGATATACCAGTTTTCTAAAAAAAAATGTCAAATGTTATTCATAAAAAATGGTCAGTACATTACTCAAGTATGCAACGATAAATGCAAATTGGAATTATCGCCTGTCGAAGCGGTGCGAAATGCAAGCTGCCTAACGTAACGTGATTACAAGTAGATATACCGTAGAAAAAATATCTCCACCGGTTAACAAGCCGGCAACAGGCGACGCAGTCAGTGGTCGAGCGATACAAGACGCGTAATTCGAGCCTGAGCGAGCATCGCGACCTTGAGAAACTTTGCCACGTACACCGCAAAGATCCCGTGCCTTTCTTTCCTCTCTCTCTCTCTCTCTCGATCTAGACCGCGATCGGAGACCGCGACATTTAACGCGAAATTTATCGAAGAAGGCGCGGCTATAGGGTTTCAAGTAGAGATCTCAAAGGGTGTTCGGGCTACCGCGGAATAAAGGCGCGTCATAAAGCTCGAATATGCGATGCCAGCTGTATGTAATTCGATTCCCGATAGTCCCGCGGCCTTGAACGTACGCTGCCCATCTGCTATCACGGTTCGCAGTATCCGCCGGGATGCACCGTGCTGGAGTGCCGGTTCGAGGCCGATCGACCGGTGGCCCGGATCGTCCAGGTACCCGTCGACACCGCAGCGACCGCTCGGAATTCGAGTCTACACATAGAGATGAAACCGTCGTCCGACTCGTTCTCGAGGTAGGAAATCGTGCGAATCGAACTGATACATAGAATTGATTGAATGAGAAATTAAAAACCTGACACCTTGAGGATCAGCGATTCAGTAAACAATCATAAAATCGTATTTTTTAAATAAAATGTCCAAAAATAAGATTAGTAGATTTAGTGACATCAAAAAATAGTGATGTAAGAAGAAAATAAAAAAGATAAGGAAAATACATATGTCGATTTATAAGACTATTATAAGAATACATCTGAACTACATATAAAGTCATGTAACATTCGCATTGGTTCGAAAGATGTTAAAGGAGCTGAAATGACAGAATATATAGCAGAATATATAGCAGAAATGATAGAATCAAAATATTTAAAAATACTTGACACATATATTATTCTTGCCTGACTATTTTAAACGGCAAGCACGTACGAGGCAATCACCAGCGAATTTTTCTCGAAAACGATCTCTTTTGTCTTCAGGGTGACACCGCGATGTAAAGACGTAAAGCAGAGAGTTAGCTCGATCGACATCTGTTCTCAGAATCGGACGATTGATAAGTTCGTCTTACTTCCTGCATCCTATATATTAAAATCTCATATCGATGATTCAGTAACTTTGGCTGATAAAATAAAACCACTGAAAACTGTCTCCTCTACGATTCTGAAGTTTGACAAGAACGAAAAGCAACTCGACGACTCCACCTCCAAAATATTGCGTTGTTCATCATCAAAAAATATTTTAAGAGCATCTTATTGCGACGACAAATTGTCTAAGCAGCCAGCGACTTTCGTCGAATGCACTACAACATCCAAGGTCCCTTTGGCTAGAGTCATTCAGTGCTCAACAAAGACAAACGAAGGTGATGGAACTAATTACTGTATTTATTTAGGATCGAAGGTGAAAAAAGGTAGCTCTCACAAAATCATTCAGCCAGTAACTGAATCTGCTAAGAAGGCGATTTCTGATAAAAAAACAAGAGTTTCCAGCGAACGGGCTCTTTCAGAACGAAGTATTCCATGTCGAAAGCCGAAACCAGAAGTGACACATTGTTCCCCAGACTCCGAACTTGCATATCCAGGGAGATCGGATTTGAAAATCGATATTTTGCTTTGCCCAGAGATAAAAGATCCGCTTTCTCAAATAACACGCAAGAACGGTCTTGATCCTTCCGATATACCAAGTTCCTCGAAAAAACCCTCGAGAAGATACAAGAGACGAGTTTGTTCAGCCAGTTGTTACCAACCAGTCCGACCAGCAACCAAGGATGTTTGCAGCAATTTTCTTCGCGCGAAATCTTCAGCATCAGATGCAAAATCTTCGCCGATACAAATATGCACGACGCAAAAACGTCTTGACGATCAACAACTTCAACGTCTGGCTTCAGAGCAGATACTGCGAACTGAGGTAACGCGGATAGAATCCGCGAAGTCGGACAAAGCATCCGCGTGTCAGAGGTCAGCGGTAGCCTATAGGCGTGCTTGCTTAATTCCTGAGAAGGTTTCCGAGGATACATCGCGCTTGCCCAGCTCGCAAGAATTGCTTGCTCGCTATAAGGAATACATTCCCGCCTACCAGTTGGAAAGATACGAGACCTGTCGCTCTAAAAGAAACGGTCTTCAGGACGAATGTATCCCACCGTTATTGCGAACTGTATTGAAGAAAGAGGAGCAGCGACGTACTTTGGACAAGTGTATCGAACGTGAACGGAATATAGATCAATTAGGTCAGAGTGGGACGAGCGAATCGAGAAATCACGATCAAACTGAATTTTTGTTGTGTATAGAATAATATTGGAAATCGAGGAAATAAAAATGAATTAGATTTCATCGAGAATAAGATCGGGAAATAATTGTTTTTGATTGTTGCAAAACAACCACAAGGATTATATAACAAGTTATTAAATTGTTAACTTTTTAATATAAAATATATACTTGTGTTTTTACATATGTCATAGCTGTAATTATCAAAGTTGTATAAAAATAATAGATATTTTGCGTTATTTTATATTGATAAAACTTCTGTTTTAAGGGAGGCACCTCCAACACACAATGAGCTTGTCCTTCATATATTATAAAAATTATCCTCCTGAGTAACTTTTAAAAGGTTTTAGCCTTCGCTCGTTATTTATTAAAAAGTTGCTAACGAAAGAAGTTTGAAAAATATAATAGTTATTCTCAGGACTGAAAGAAACATAAGTGACTAATATGTATGTAAAAATAGTATATGTATAAGCGAGGGAGTGGATCCGTCCCTGCTTCTAAAAAAAACCTAACCAAAATCCAATATTATTATAACCTTTTTAACGCCTTTTATAAGAAAGTTATTTCTTAACATAAAATGATTCCACTTGGGTTTCCCACTTTCCACGCAAGCTGTATAATAATACATTTTGTTATAAAAAATTTGTAAGTATAGTAGATATATATCTCTTAAAAAACTATCTCTTAAAAGATTTGATGAAATCGAGAGCCTGTACATATGTGGACATAGTTTATATCGATTTCAACTGTTGCATGGAATGGCATTCGGCGCAATTGCTCGCGCACTTTATATGACTAATATTATGCGTCGTATAACAGCTGAATGAATACGATTTAATCTCGAAATGGTGAAACTGGAATTTTTTAAACCGGTTACATAAAACTTTCTCCAATTTAATTTGCTTTTATATATTTGGCAAATAAGACTATTTTAATAATATTTACTCTAATATATGTATATGCAGTAAAAGTTTATAAAATCATGATACTACATTTAATACTTAAATTAGAAATTATAATGTTATTAATATTTACTAACGCGATTCTTGTATAAGATAGTAACTTTCAGTTTAATTATCGGTTAATGCGTTAGTCGCATTTACATAATGGAAAAAGTCTGTAGAGTTACATTATGCTCTCGATGATATGTTCTGGGGCTTATTTTATGGGAAATGGGGAAAATATAAAAATTGCACAAAATATTCAGTTTGATACTCATTTGATGGTGCAGCAAAAGAAGACTAATACTAAAGCCTAAAGCTCAAGAGTAGCGTTAATTAATCCTAACAAAATAACACTTTCGCAATTGGAACTTTTTTTCACGAGAATATATGATAGAAATATATAAATGTCACGTAACGGATTAGTATTCGTCTCACACGAGTTTCCGCACATCTAGTCATACAGCCAAACACTTTTACTTTGTGATTCTTCTCATGCGACGACGGGCATGTTACGGCGATAACAGAGAAATAAACAAAACGTCGTCGAGCCAGCCGGAAGTCGTTGCATGTAGGTGCTCGCCCGCGCGACGTTGAAAGGCGACTTTATTTCCGGACCGTCGAACATAATACGCCGAAATACGTATGAAGGTATGTACGCCCTCCGCTCGGTAACAGAATCTAAAATTAGAGCGAACTGTCCCGGCTTCTCTGCATTTCCAGTAGATTCTGTTCACATATGTATCCACATATTTTACTATAAAATAACACGTGTAATTCGTATTAATTCTTTATTATTGTAAAATGTATAACATAGTTCTCCATTAAATAAAAAATATAAAAAGTATAATACAGCTAATTCTTTTTTATATCAACGTTTCAGCCCATGTAAAAAAAATCTAAACATTTACAATGTAATCGAATTTAACGTCACAATTGATATAAATTTAATTACAATTTTAATATATACGTAAAATAAAAATATCGCTTAACACACTGTTTGAAAGTTGTAAAAAAAAAGAAAAAAGAGAACAAACTATAAATATTACTAAAATTGTGTACAAGAGAAAATATTTAGAAATTTTGACGATTGGCTCGATCCTTTTCGTAATAAATTTATTCAGGATATGTGCTAATAACGAGATGACTTTTGCAAGATTCAACGACTGTACCGAGTTTACGTTTTAGCGGGGATTCGCCGCGGTAAAGCTCGCGTGAGCTCCCAGAAACGCGTCTTATTCTGGGCTTAAAAGCGGTACGGTGGCCCGGGTGGCCGACGATGGGATTTACATGGAGAACCACACGCGAATCGATATGAACGCACGTGTGGAGACACCGGAACGGCTCGCGTCGGGCAGGAAATATAACGGAGTGCGCGATCCACGCGTACACGCTACCACTTCCGTTACCGCCGTTCTCTGGAGGCAAGCGAGCATTTGCATTCAAACATATTTGCATCGCGACGACGGGCCCTGAATAGAAAGAAAAGAAAAAACTAGAGAGAGAGAGAGAGAGAGAGAGAGACCAGAGAGACGGCGAGAGATGCCGGTCTAAAGTAACTATGCAGTGTTTCTCGCGACTCCTCCCTTTATCTGCCATACCTTGAACGCGCGCGCGTTCACGAGATAGAAATTCCGCGCTGTCCGCCGCGCCGGGAATGCTCTCACCGACGCCTAGGAATAAATTTACAAATACTACTTAGCGTTTAACAATCTCTCTCGGCATCGCGCCACTCCGTGAAGCCGACAGAACGTGGAGTTATAAACCACAAAGTTTAAAACCAAAACTTAACCGTTACATTCAAAGGTACATTGTGGTACCTTTTAGATTTTTTTTATAGTATCACGACAAATTGTGAGAATTTCTTGAAGAATTATAAGCAATATTAGGACTATTTCTGCAATATCCAAATTTTTCTAAGCAATTGATGAAAATAATTTATTTCCAATAAAAAGTAGATTTAAGATTTTTATTATTAAAAGTTCTTTTTATGTAAAACGTAGATATATACATTATAAGTACAGTTTGCGTTAATACAAATATTATTACTACCTATGTGTTACAATTGACGTACATGCATTTATTAAGGAATTATTTTCATCCAAGGTTATCAAACGATTATTTTGTTTCAATGAAGATATAAATAGCTTTAATTATAGCTTTTCAAAGATATTAACAAAATATTATATTTCTGATAACATAAATTCCCATCAATAAAGAAACATTGTCTCTATTTTCTGAATCGAAATAATAATCAAACTCAATATCACTCAACAAATATGAAATTTTTACTTCTTGTCTGGCATTACTTTTTCATTCTTTAAGCTAATACTTTTTTATTCCCTGCCTCTCATCTTCAGCATCCGTATTTGGTGCTGGTGTTCAGTTTGCGCGAGATGGGAGTGATTTAACGCGCAGCAATTAGCGGAAGAACAGCGCCAGTAGTTAACAGTTACGTATATTGCTCGAAACATAAACTTTGGCTATGATCAGGTGGGCTGATGAAGCTTTTTTTGCCACTTCCCGGATATCACGAACCGAAGTTACAGGGTGTGCCTTGGAAGCGCTTGTACCTTTCAGACATATCGCCGACAGGTATTAATTCACTACCAAGCGCGGTTTCAGACTCTGTATTGACGCGTAGCGTAGGACGAGTGCACTGTAATTTATGCGTGATAATTATAACGAGCGGTAAGTCACTTTTTGCCCAAACATATGAGAGTAGCACGATGTGTATAAGCTACATATCTTCAATATGCATCATTATTATTCGTCGCATATCGTAATGCGATTTTGTGGTTTAATTTGTAACGAAAAAAAAAACAAGCGAATAGCAGCGAACGTTTTTTTGCTGTGTCGCTTTTACTTTACATCGTTTCTGGAGAAAGAACAAAAATAGAATAAATATATTTATAAAATATAGGATGATAACTATTCTAATAAAAGATGTTTATAGCTTTGTTCTTATATGGTTTATATAAATTTTCTACTTTCGGATTTTTATTATTTTCGTATTCATATTAAAATTAAGTTCCGCGTTATTTAAACATTAAAATACTTATAACTTCTAATTTTATATGAATAATAATATTAAAAAATTTGATTTAAAAAGAAAAGTTTTTTGCTTGTGGATTTTGTGGACTCTGATTACAAGACAAACATCTTCTTAACACTTCATGCTTCTCGATCGCGAAGACAGAAGAAACGAATGAATCTAGTATTGGAATGGAATTCAAAATGGAGAAAGGAGATTCTTTGGTAACATAAAACAAGTTAAAGTAAAATGGATGATGTTGAGATAGGATGAGTATGCTACAGATAAAGAAGTGAAGATAAAGCGCGCGAAGCGCGGAGGTGGAAATTACGTGTGACCAGAAAGTGCAGGAATATTGCCAATAACAAGAAACCTTAGGAAAAACAGGAATATCGTGTCAGCTGGACATAAACTGAATGCACGCGACTAACATGTGCGAGATCCTAAAAATGAGAGTAGAAAAAGGTCACTGGGTGTATAATGGTACAGTATCTTTATAAAAAAGAGCCTTTGCATATGTGTCACGTTTTCCTAATTTGTCCCATATTATTCCTATCTCTTCCTCGAATTACATTCTGTACATATAACTCTAATTTAAATCGTAATAATAATTTATCAATAACAAATGTTTTTAATTCCTATAAGATTTTAAATAAATATATCTACGATTTATATCAAAATAAATATTGTGAAAAAATATAACGAGCGATTTATTGAAATTAAGATATAATGACATAATGATTACATTCAATGTTAAAAATAAAAGAATTGAACTTTTAATTCGAAGTATTATATCAAATTCAGTTAATAATTTAATTCCATTTCAAGCATAAGACAACGAATTTAATAATTTATATATACTTCAGCGCCATTCTTATTTTATATACTTTTACATACTTATATATTATTTATTTCTGTTCTATTAAATCGCAACTTGCGACTTAATTCCTATTTCCTATCAAAGGGAATCGAGATATCCTGCTACATCCCTGGGACAATGACACGAAGAAATGATACGTGAGGAGAAACGAGCTAGCGAGAGAGAAAGAGAAAGAGAGAGAAAGAGCTGCTCCGAGGTGCAATCGGCAGACAGAGAGTACGTGACTGTGCAACCGCAGGAGAGATGCTCGGTTCTAGCAAGTTGGAATACAACGCGATGCAACCTATCGTATCGATGCGTCTCGGCCACGAAGAAAATGCGAACTGATATAGCACGGAAAAGTCGTCATCATGCGCGCTGGCAATTATCGTTACGAATCGAAGGGAGAAGATTAATTTGCGAGTGTGAAATCGTATTGGCGACGGCCATTCAATCCGTTGTGTAATTTCTGTTATGTTACAACACTTTCTCTCTCTCTCTCTCTCTCTCTCTCTCTTTCTCAGCGCGGTACATATTGTGCGCCGCCCGTGTTGTTCGTGACATTGCAGAATCTCATGCGGGCTGCTATGTTTCGTAGCAAATTTTCTATTCTGCTGTCAATCAATTATAAAATGTATGAAAACGTGATGGAAATTGTTATTAGATCAACAAAAGAATTACGCGACATTGTTTTTAATTATTTATCAGCCAAATATAGAATATAAGCAAATAATAAGTCTTCATTAAAATATATCGCACAAACATTGATTGCAATCACATTGTATTTTTTTAATAACGCTGCAATATTCTCCAAGAAGGCTGCCTCTTCGTTAATCATATGCTTAAGTACACGCCGGGCTACTTACGTAAACGAAGGAATTACGGCCTCTACTGTGCGCTCATAAATTAACCGCAAGTGGATAAATTTTTGTAGAACGAGACCGCGCCACACAGGCCACTTAGCGCGAAACGGAAGAACTACAGGCATTTAGGTGGGATAATGTTGCGTCGCTTTGCTGAAAGATAGATGAAGGTTGGTCGGCGAGACGTGGGAAAGAAGTGAAATTTAAGAGTGAAGGCTAGCCATAAAACGACATGTTAACGCGATAGAATAGCTCCGAAAGCAACGATAAGTTAGCACAATGTTATTTGCTAATGTTTTTTCTGTGATTTGTTTAATAAAATAACATATACGTCATTCAATTAATGTATATGCAAAATATTATGTCTTATGTACAAAATAAAGGCAATACGGCATAAATGTCAAAAACAAAAATTTTTGCACATATTTTAAAAATAATATTAATTTTCTTTTCAGAAAGATTGTAAGTAAAATAAAATAATTTTCTTCTGACCTCTTCTACTTGCTATATCTTATAATTATCAGAAGGAAACTGATTTTGAAATGTAGAGATTAAAGAAACCTGTAGAGCAAACTAATAATTTTAAAACTTATCAAAAGATAATTATAAAAGATATCCGCGGCTTCTCTCAAAATAGGGAAATCAACACGAGAAATATACGATGGTTTTTTTCTCGCACATACTTTACTCGCGTAGATTTTCGCAATTATATAGATGCACGTTGAAACCTGCAAGGTAAATCACGGATATCATGCAATAATACGGACCACCGGCGTGGACGCTCAGGTTAATCGCCGCAAAAAGCGAGCGCTTATTTTCCACAAGAAATTGCGCTTAATGAATAGCGAGAATCTTTCACGAGATCGTTAACCAGGGAGGCAATTTCCGCAAAAGTCACGCGCCTCTGCCGAGACCGATCGGTCAATTGTGCGGGCGTACGAGCGAGGATAGATCACGGAAAGCGATGGGTACATACACAGAACAGCGTTATGCGTTTACGGAAAGCGGAATACGGAGGAAGCAGCTTTGAGCGGGCTTTAAGTGGAAATTAATTTGCCTGTGCGCGCGAACGTGCGGCGAGTTCCAAGCCGAAGAGTACAGTATCACCTCTCACACGGTCAACGATCCGACGAATGGACAGCCATATACGACGATCCGACCATGATCTTCACGTGCCTGCCTTATAGGGGGTGTATGACCGTTAATAGCGTGCTATACGACGACACGCACGTCGAAAGAATTCGATGTGAAGAAAGCTTAACGTGATACTTCGAACGTATATCGTATCCAATACGCTACGTTAATTACCAGCGATAATTAACGAGACGGCGCCTTATGTGCTTCGATCATGAAATATAATTCGCGTCCGTCATTTCGAAAGATCAAAAGAAATGATGTATTAATAAAATATTGTCGATGTTATACGAGAAAAGTTTTCTACAGTTTCCACGAAATATAATTATTATATGAATAGTTTCAAATTATACAGTTTGTTAAGTCGCCCAAATTTGCGAAGATTGAATTTTTGATTAATAAAGTTTTTCTCCGACTTTTTAAATTTTTAGTACGTTTCTAATACGTGGAAAAAGTCAATTAAAGACAATATATTGTCTCAATGTCTCGAACAGTATCCGTTATTAAAAATATGAAATAGAATTAATTAATGCTGTCGTAGAAGATTTCTATTTTAACTATCATCAACTCTCACAAACTACACCGTTTCCAGTATAATCCGTAGCTGACGCCACGTGCTGGCTCACAAGGTCTTGTACCGATCCCAATGTCGATAAAGTTGCATTCTGTATCAGAATACAGTCTCTGACTTATTCAACATTTGGTAATAGAAATATCGTATTATGATTATGTCATCATATTTTTCCATTAATATATTCAAACGAAATAACATATACAAATACACGCATTGTGTATTAATATAAAATATTTAATAAAACATATCCTGTTTCTGTTTTTCACAGTTTTCAATATTTCGCAAAATATTTATTCATTGCATGCAATACCTACATTTGTAAAATCAATCAAATCGATTAATTTACGGAAAATGTTTATTATTTTGAATTTTTGATAATAAATGTGCAAATGTTATAAATGTCTCGGTACCAGAGAATCGCCATTTATCTTCCGCGCCGAGAGACACTGAGACAAAGTAAGCGGAAAAAATCTAATTTAGCCACTCGGCGAACAATTAAATTTTTACGCTGCGAACGAGAAAGGGCCAGGAAAGTAAAAAGCTAAAAACGCATCAGCACGTTCCTACCCGTCGTAAATTCCATTCCTGTGTCGCTGATTCGGGCAACGAAATTGCGAATGTGAGAAACAAAAAGTGCGAGGATTAAAAAAAAGTATTAACTCCATAGTCGTGTAAGTCGTTTTTTTAACGTCATTTTATAAAAAGATACCAAGCAAATACCGAAATCTTAAATATTACAATATTATTTTTGTCGGTAGGATATTTTAAAAAAATAATTGTATCGAACCTTTTTTCTCTTTTAAAGATGGATATTAAAATTACGTATTATATTGATAACTTAATATTGCTTTTATACTTATATAATAGTATTTTTATTCGCTAATTAGCGAATTAGTACGATAATCATTATGTATGAGAAAAGAAAGAATGCCAAGGCGTTTGCGGGCTGAGGGCTCAATTGATTGCCTAACGAATTAATTCTGTCATTATCTTCGCGCCTACGAGATTCCGACCTTGCGATCAATTTATCTTTGGTATGCCTGTGTGTATGCTTAACAATGCGCAATAAAGACGCAGCAGCGAATCAGAAGTGGACGATGCTCATTATCATTACACTTTCGCTCGATCGCTCGACATTTCTCTTCTATCATCGTAATTGACGTCATTTTTCATTAAATACGTAATGTGATGTAACTCGGACGTGACATCAATCATAAGTATCATAACGTATAATTAAATCAGGCTATTTCTCTTTCGGAATTTCATCAATTAACACTCAATTTTATGAAAATTCGTAAAAACTTATACCTATATTCTGCGTTATTGCTTTAAGTTCTGCTATTACTGTAAAGGTTCTTGTTACTGACCGCCAGACCTCGCAAGAAGAGATACTTCTGCGGATATACATATTATCGTGACATTTACTTGAATTAACATATTATCACGCATTTGTCCATTCAAGCTAAGCGCTTATACTTAGAATATTATCCTTTTTTCAAGGCAAAGTCGACGGAAACAAAGAGGCGAATATCTCTTGACGTAATGTTATACGTATGTAACCGCTATTGTAAATAATAGATCATTGTCATCTTACTCAATGAAAAGTATTGTTCTCTGTAGAAATTGCAGAGGCGATAAGTGTAGGCTGCACATTAACGGCGAATTTACGCGAGAAGGTGATATTATACGTTTGAATATACTATTATTGTGCTTATCATTTGCAATCAGGCTCAAGGTATTAGAAAAAACGCATCTCTCACGCTTATATAACGAAAGATTTTAACTTTGATATACGATATCTTTTTGAATATTTCAACTGGATATATTATATCCTAAAATTTTTCGTTATATAAGCGCGAGAGATGCGTTAACAGTTAACACATAAATTTCTTAAACGTGGAATGGAAAAAGAGCATGAAGAAAAACAAGATAAAATGGGGTAAAAACGTGCCATCGCTCGACACTCACCTCGAGCATTATTGCGGTCCCGTTCTATTCGAGTAGTTCTAGGTAAGGATCTGCTTTTAGACTCACCTGAAACAGAAAATGATCATGTTCATATTATTTGAGCTGTTACATTGGGGGCATTGAAACATTCAAAATTGTAACAATTATTAATTTTATTGAAAATCATTTCATTATGAGAGTCAGTTCTTGATCGATTATAATATTTTTATACGTTTTGGCAAAGAAATTTCAATATTTGCGATATCTATTTAATCTTTTTAAAAGATCCGCCAAGATTATCAAACGTTGCGCATTGATAATGAGAAACACCTGCGAAAATCTCTATCCAAACTTCTTAGCGATATTAGAGAAATAGTATCAATTTTTCTTTTTTAATATCGCCGTCGATGCGAAGTACCGGCGACTCTATTCGCGACGAGAGAGCAGTCAGAAGCGTCGACTGCACGCATCCGCGATCACGGAACCAGAAGTCTGCCACGCCGGTTCTGTTATGCGGCTCCGTTTCGCGCGGGCTTTTTCGCGGGGACAGCTTTTTCACGGCGCGTCGCACGGCGCGGCGGTAATGGACGCCCCGACCGTATCCGAGAGAGTACGCTCCAATTCTCGCGAGTCCCGGCCGCGCCAAGTGTGCGGCAGCTTGGGCGCGGGCAGGGTAAGACGTCGCATCCGCGCGCGCGAGCGGACACTTTCGTCTAATTGCACGCGCCAAACGGTCGTGCTAATTACAGGCCGCGCGTCCCTTTTTCTTCCTCCGAGACGTCAAATATGTGGCTCTGGAAGGAGCTACTGGAAAAAGCTACGACGGGATCTCATCGGATCTTATTAAACTCGATATTTCATTCGATCGAAATGTGCATGACGTTCGTTACAAAGCGAAATTTTCTCTAAACTAGATGGATCAGGATTAAAGGGGTAAATATTGTAGAAAAAGAAAATCTCGAAACTTTATGGTAACTGCAAATAATTCGATGAAAATGGAGTCATATTAAGTCTTAAAGAGGTGCGTTGCTAAGAATATTAGCTTGAGAGAAATCTTGAGAGAAATCTTGCATTATTACAAAGAAATGTAACACACAAAGAAAGATTGTATATAAAATGTATAAAGATAACATTAATTATTTACATTTAACATATAGTACATTTAATTATTTCGGAATAAAAATAAAAACCAAAAAGTCAAGACAGTAAGTACTGTTAATAATTAACATGCTCGATATTTTCTTTTGCCTTCTTTTCAAGTAGACACTTTCTAACTTTAATATTCAAATATAATTCCATCGCAATTCGAACGAAGCGTTTCCGCTAATACGCTTTCAGTGAGAAACACCGCGGCGCGGACAGAATTATATATTGAGGAGCCTACAAAATACTTTCTACAAAATAATGTGCGAAATGTTGCAAAATTATTGTCATACACTGTGTCATACATCGACGCGTTATTGCAGATAAATTAAATAGCCGACAGTTTTGTCTTCCTCAGCTTACGAGAAAACTCAACTAATTGCATGTCTCTCCTTCTCTCTCTCTCTCTTTCTCTCTCAAAGTGTCTGCGGTGGATCTTATGTGACGGTACGATGGTAAAATATACGAGACACGTACAAATATTACGAGAACCTTCTAATGAAACCGCGAACATGAGTTATACACCGTGAATTCTGAGATAAGTATACGGATTCGTCGATGCGTTTAGACCCGACTCGATTCTATTTAAATATACGAAAACGCGATAACCGCTGAGATGTAATAGAAAATTAAAGAAAATAATCTTAGCAGAAAACAGAAGCGATGTATTTTAAAGGAAACGTGTAAAAACGAGAGAGTATATCCTGCGAGTGTAAGAATAATCTTTTGCTTTTGCTATAATTTTACTACTGGCAAGAATTACTAAGTATAACGATAATTGCCGAGTATCGCGATATACGCTCACTAATGATAATTATCTCGTCTCGAAAAGAGAAATTCATGTAGTAATCCTGATTTATATAAATTGCGTGATATCCGAGAAAATCATGGCTCTGTAAATATTTGATCGCGCGTACATCCTGTTGCTGCTAACACTTTCGAAAGCAGCAGAATCAGTTTCATTTATTGTAAGAAAACCGGCAGAATGTTCTTGGCTTTCTTGCGCGTACCGCGGCGGATGATTGATCGCTCGCCGCTGATGGACGCGTAACCACTGTCTAAACCAGATTTACAACGTTATCTATAATGTGCAAGTGAGAGGATTTTAATTTCATCCGGAACGTTCGCTGATGCTAATGGTCGCTAGATACACGGAATTTGAAATACTAACAATAAATCGTAAATTTATTTGCGTCGACGTAAATAAATTTGTACTCTCAAGACTTTTCGCGCGAATTCTTAGACGTCTCGATCTCGCGTAACAAGTTCCTACTCTTACTTACGAGAAAAGTATACACAAGTTCTTAGCAAGAATCATCTCTCTATTAACGTTTCGTTAACCTGTCCCTTAGTCCCAGCACTAATTATGATCGATTGGTATCCAATTACGCTCTGGATTTGTAAGGAAAATCCCTCCCGTACATCACGTGACAGTATACCGACTTTCTTAAGGAAACTAATGTAGACGTTCAAATAAAAAGAGATACACAGAAAAGGAATATTAATAGGGAAAGTTATATGATAAGGCTAATGATAGGATACATACCATAAAGATAGCATGCTGCGTATTAATTATTTTGTAAAATTTATACAAACATCTCAACGAAATATCATGTATTTATGTGTTGCAAATAAAGTTATTTTCAGAGTTTTATTTTCAAAGTTAAAATCCAGTTTTACTTTATTTGTAATTTAATCTTATTGATCCAATAATTTGTTACGCCTAATTTAATACTAAATATTTTACAACAATATATAATCGCATAGAGGAATAAATATTCACGTTTTTTTCCAAGAGCAAATACTATGTAAGATTTGTATTACGTAAACAATTATAGAGTTAGTCATCACATTTATAATTATCAAGAAAATTATAATGACAATAATGCACGTGAGTCAGTCATAATCTTTTTCTGCATAATAAACATATTTTTTCTCTAAAAGTAAAATGAAGAATGATGTACTGAAACAATACACTCACTCTATTTCTAGAATTTCCATTTTTTTCCGAATCGGATTGGATGTTGCAATTGCAGGGAGAAGAGGAAAATTCGGATGACAAAGTTACACGTTTCATGCAAACCAGAAAAATACGATCGAGAAGAAGCGGTCGGCCTGGCAGGGAATACGTATCTGCAGTAGCGATTTCTCTCTAGCGTGAATTCGAATGCCACTTTACGATCATTCTTACAACCGTTGCGAGACGTTTGCGCGCGTAAAAGCGAAACACGAAGGCGCTTGTGCAACTTCTTTTACGGTGGTTACTCGCGTAATCGTTCACGCCAAGATAAGCGCGTCAAAGATTTGGACGTCGTACAGAGCACGCTACTCTGACGAGTAGGATAATTATCGAGTAATTATAGCGACAATCCTTCCTTATATAACTACATATTATTAACGTCACGGTTCGATCGGCATTTGTATACTTTTTACAATACATAATGTTCGTTATAATGTTTCTGAATAATATTTATGACGTTTTTTGATTGCGAGTGATTTACTGAGAAATCACTTACAGAATTTACTCCAGATTATAGATACAGATGCATTAGTCGCATTAATCTTTCTCGTACTTATTTCGTAAAAGACGCTATTTACGTTTTGATTTGTAATTCCGTAAAAAGATTCTCGTACAATTGCTAGGTAGCAAATATGCAGCTATTCGAGCCTGAATAATATATGATAACGAGCCTGCTAAGGAGAAGAAAGAATAAAACCATTATGAGATAAGCCATTAAAAATGGCGTTTTGTGTGTCTATTTAATTTTACTAGTGCCATAAAGTCCATACTTTATATTTTCAATTCGCCAAAGAAATATATGAATGAGATTGCTTGTCTCATATGCACAATTTGAATTCCTATATCTCTAAAAAATATAAACGAAGATATGACGGACATTTTTTATCTAAACTATATGTTAATCTGTGGTATTTTTATTTTTACTATTATGTTATCTTAGATAACAAGATATGAAATATAACAGGGAAGTTTATATTTCGCGTAATTAATCTCAAAACGGTAAAGAAATTACATATTTGATCAATCAAATGTTGCTAAAAAAATTATTAGCGTCTGTAACTATCATACGAAATAATTTATAATTTCCATTTTCCATTTCAATTTTCCAGATGAGTAAATCATGTAAAGTATCTGCTTCGATAACAGTCGCCGCTTCGATACATTTATATATATGAAATCTTACTACAATGTACCTATACACGTATGTATCAGTTTTATTGTTCCTGAAACGGATTACAGCAAATTCCATTAAATTTCATATTCTCCCTTTTACTCAAAACCTTTAACTTCTCAACCATTTATACATCGAGGCATAAAATCAAACCTGGAATCCATCGATTACCAATCGACCGCTCTCATATAAAGCCACGCGTTATTCATGACGAAATCTTACTAGCGCGAGCCAATAATTGCTAATAATTGTATAACCGTGAAGAATGATAGTGTTTCGTACTCTCTAATACTTGTTGCGACTGCGTCCCAAGAGATAATGCGATGACACGCAGATTGGCACGCACCGTTACCTGCCCGCTTGAGTGTTGCCGCATAAATGACAACACGGCGCGCGGCAGCCTTGCGCAAGTACGCGATAATGCGCGCTATATATAAAAAACAAACGTCAAGGCCAGTTAATTTTCACGAAATATTTAAACGTATTACGAAATAAAAATGTCCCTGAATATCCGGTTCCTTGTATTTTAAATTAATTGCGTTAAATAAGCTATTTGTAGCATTTTGCGCCTTAATTGTTTTGTGGATTCATTAGCATCATTTAAAATAACGATTAATTCCATTCATTTAAGAGATCGTATTAGAATACAAATATTATTACTTTAATACTTATTAATTAATAAGAGAATTTGTTTCAATTTGATTAATATATATGTAAATGTTATTGGCAACCTATTTAACTATCATACACGAATTATTTTTTTCTTCTAATAACAGTTTCAATGGTTGATTATAGTTACTCCATTTTGAAAAATTATTGTTACTCGAAGAATCAAGTCTATTTTTATTTTGCTTGAAAAACTATTTTAATGCTTTACAAATGAAACAAAATTTAAACTGTCTCAAGACAAATTTTATCTCAATTTCTTAATTAAATCACGATTACAAATATGATATACTGAATATTAAACTGACTCTCAAGATTTATTTATTAAATTAAATTTGTCATGCTTCAAGACTCATTACTGCTGAGTTCTTCAGCAGTAACGTAATTATAAATATAGACATAATCTCCAGAATTATAATTTACAATTAATATAAAATTATAATATTTATCTATACATTTAAACTTTAAAAAATTTCAGATTTACCACAATAAATTTCCCTGAATTAACACTGTTTGTAAAAGAACATTTCTCTATCAAAGATTTAATTTTCTCGGAAAAACATTTCATCAAGGTACCAATATAAAATTTATCTCTTTATGTCCCTTAATTTATTTATATCATTTTATGCCGCAATCTAGTTGTAAAGTTATAATAAAAGTAAAGTAGACAGTGCGGAAAATGCTGTAAATGATGTCTGTTATGAGATCCAGTGCATTTTTTCGTTCACAAACGCGCTGTTTCGTGAGGCAACATTTTTGTAAAAATTATATTTTAATGGAGCTTGACAGTGCTGCATCTCGGATATCGTATAATTGCGCTGAGAACTCCCTCGGTTTTGTTATTTAAATTTTAATGCAACTGCACAGAGGCGGGATTATCATTAATTTAAATGCGTGTACTTTTATATTTCACTTTGTACCATTTATTGAGCATGGAAAATATTCCTGTTAATATGATAATATTTTTTATGTATATACTTGTGCGTGTCTTTGAAAGTAGCATGGTAGATGAATCAAAACGCGTTATCTGACTTTTTGCTAAATTTCACATAAAATCGCGAATAAAACAAGATAATACCGACATTTAGCAAAAAAGAAACAATCCACGATATAAATTATCCGATAGAGAAAATTAACGGGATTTCCACCTCAATATTGTGCAACGCAGGATAACGGGATATTTTTTCATTTTACACGTACATATTAAGTATTAAATACACGCATGTTGTTTCCTGATTTATATCGAAATGATAACGATTAAATAGCATTTGCTAATCACGAAAGATTCAAATCACTTATTTGAATGACGTTAATCGACAGAAGCAACGTTTCAATACGAGTTTTACGAAGATCAAGCGTGCGTTTAAGGCGCTTTTAGCGTTGGCTTGCTCCAAGAAAGACGACGCACCAGAATCGAGTTCGATACTCCAGAAGAGGCATCGCGCAAAACACACATATCGTGCGTGTAACGGGTTATCTTTTTCCTCTGTGACGTACGACTCGGAAACAGACACATCTGATTGTCCAAGTAAACGTAGAGACATCAGTGAGAGATATTAAAAAAAAAAAGTAAAAATATAAAATATTGCGATTAGGATTGAAAATAAAATTAGGAAATGTAACGCATTATTTCATCTTAGCGCGTCTATAACAGACGCGACTCCGTACGGTCAAATAAAGTAGCAGCGTTCACGCTTACGTGAGCTAGCTTTATGGTCTAGCCGAGTCTCTAGCGGAACGCGAGTTAGAAGCCGCGTCTATGTAAATCAATTGTAAGCAATTGCCTTCGGACTATGAATAATTTTTGGCGGTAATCATCTCGCGAGATTTATAGCATATGCAAGAAATCTTTTGGAGATTTATTAGCTACGACATAATATTGGAACTGTTGATTATGGAATTCCTAAAATGGGATACCTATTAAACGAAAAAAGCTATTATGTTTAATATTCATTGAAAAATGAAAAAAGAACCTATTAGTGAAATTAACATCGTTGATAAAACCGTGAGAATAATTTATAAACAGCTTACTACTTCAATTGCATTGCAGTATATGAAGCAATCATTACATAATTAATAATGTATCGAAATATAATAGCTCGAGATGCTATTTTGCATCGTTGTATATGCATTTATTGTGCTCATAAAAACTGTTTAATTTAAAAATCGTAATTTACTTTCCTCGTGTTTATTACACTGTGTATTTTGCAAATTACACCCTATTATGTCCTTGCACGCATAAAAATAATTTTTATGAGCGCAAGGATGTAATAGGATGTAATTTGCAAAATAGTATAGTATACTAAACTCGACAAAAATAAATTACTTTTAGTTTAAATTTAAAAATCGTAATATGCTTTTTTAAACAAAGAAAAATTGTCATTTGCTTTTTTAAATAGTTGTTTAATAATCTTTTTTAATTAAAAATAAAAGTATCATACGTCTATGGCAGTTCCTGATATCCTGTGGCACGTAACGGATCCTCATGTCGACGATGTAGATTATCTTACAACACGTTGAGTCGTCCTTGATTATTAGGTCATCTATCTAAGAATCGCGCGACTGAAGAAGAGTGTCTTCATTCTCGCGTCATTCTTCGTTATTAGAATATTGTTCGCGATGGCTCATCCAACTGCATCTTAATTCATTGTTGTTTCATGAAGCATCGATTAAAAGGAGAAATATGACTTCTTATAAAAGTTTAGAAGAATATCAATAATAAGTCTGTTCGTATTGCCTGCACTTTTTGCACTTAGAATCTTCGCTTTCCCTTTCTCCAACGCTCAATATATATTTTCCTCGTTTTAAATGCAGGAATTTTTGAGAATTTCAAGCAACACGAACAAATCTAATATTCCGTAATTTTTCGCAATTTCCGATGTAAATTACACGATGACGATCGAGGAACTTTCGCCTTGCAGTCTCTCGATTTTCTATCAATTCTCGTTGGCGGAAATATCTTTCTTGACATTAACGATCGCGCTAACAGCTACGATCCTTATGGGTAATAACGGATTTCGTAGAAAGTCTTCCTGTTCACCCGAGATCGATAGCACCGATGAGCAAACGTTGCAAAGCGTTCGGTTATTTTGCAATTCTTCCAACATACTATACGTGACGTCTGCTATATGCATATATTGTAATGACCTAGCGAAACAATTTGCAGGTAAAGCATCTTGCGCATTTTGCAGAAGTTGCGAGAACATGCGTCGTAATCATCGAACACTCACGAATTAGAAGATTATTATCATAGTCCGTACTGCTAATATGAATCACTTAACACTAAACAGCACGTATAATATCCTGATTGACAGTTAGCCGCTCGGCAAGTTGTCACTGTCGTTCCGGTTTAGATATCGCTGTAGATACGTATCGAGTATACCGTTATCAGCTTCCAGTCTTGATCAAATCTCCGTCCGTTTGTTTCAAATGGAAAAAGAAATATATAATTTTTTACAAATTTTGAGACACCGATTGCCTCTAAAAGTGAAAAATTGTCTCTTTCATAATTTCTGATATGACTCTTGATGTATATAAAAAATTATAACATTATAAAAAACATAAATCTGATATCATCTGGCGGTGACATATATCCAGAATTACTTTATATTCTCTTCTATTCTCTTGATTTACAAAGGTCAATTATATGTAAGGTGTGAATAGATCAATAAAAGAAGATACGGCACTCAAGTGTCGTCTATTCAATTATTGTTCTCAATAATCGACAACTGAAGATCGTCAATTTATCCAACTCGAATATATCAATCACTTATATCGATAAATACTCCGAATGTATAATAACAATCTCTGATCAATAATCTCGGAGCACCCAAACCATTTCTACATTTGCAACAAAACGTCGCTTTGTTCACTGATGACCACGTATTCACAAATAATTTATTCATCTCACACATCCGCGGCAAATTTCTTCGATGACGATTGCCGTCGATCGAAATATCGCGTCGAGGATCCGAGACATCGGATCGACTCACCGACTGAGAGTCCTCTCAGCCGGCTCGAGACAGTGAACACGATACAGTCGGGAATGGACTGCCGCGAACGGAGGCTGCGTACGAAAGTAAATATTAACGTGGTCTCTCCCTCGCTTACACTTACGCGTCGCTGACGTGTGGTGTGTGCAATCGTGATCGTGAGTATCAACACGAGCGTGCCACTCTCGTGAATAGCGTGTCACACGGGTGAGCCGCACAGCTCATGGGCGAGGGTATGTGAGCCAGGCCGTGTCATCTGTTTAGTATCAATCGCGGTATGCGTATTTCCGTTCCGCGACTTTTATGACGCGAGAACAGACGCGATAACCGTCATGTGTCTGGTAACCGTTGTCTCGAAAACAGTCTGACTTCCAGATCCTAGTCCAAAGTCCAGATATTCAATAATTTAATAATGTTTTAATAACGTTTTAAAATATTTGTCTACTTGAACAAAAATGGGGAGTATATTTGAGATATTTAAAATATGTACATATCTAAATATATATATTTAAAATAAGTGCATGTTTAAAAAAATAAAAGAGAAAATGGTGTGTGCGTAAGCAAAGAATAATTAAGTTACAATACTTTTAGCTAGAAAGAAATAGGAGGACGACAGCTCAAGCAATTAAAATTGTCCGGCAATTATTCCATATTTCGAGCTTTCTTTCGTATCGTGAGGCGTCGATCACCAGAAAAGGCAAGTGCGACTTTAACAAGTGTAGGCACGCGATATTGCGTAGGGTTCACCTACGTATATTTATTAATCTTGTGCGTTATTATCCTACGCACCCCAGATCGTACGGCGCCATAAAAAGAATCGTTGAAGCAAGCACTTTCGAACGCTCGACTTCTATAATATATTTCAGTTCCGTGTATAAAAATCGATGCGGTCTGAAGATAGACCGCTATTATCGTTACTTAAAACCTCGATAAACATCTGCCATTATAACTGCCGAGATATCCTCTTCTCGCATAACGATATCGCAATTATATCGTATCGGCGATTTACTCGCGATTCGCTTACGGCGAATGTGCAGCATGCAACTCCGTATTCTAGATACCTGATTCAAGGTCGTCCTGGTCGGCTCCACGAAGGCAGGAGTGAAAACTGCGGGACAGCCGGCGACCGCCGGGTGAGGCACCCTCCGTCGAGACACTCTGCATCTTTGGTAAACGCGTGTACACGTCGTCGTCCTAAAGATAGTTCTTCTCAAGTTCAAGTAGAGCTGGGATGAGGTGAACGGAACCGCGTCATGTCTTTCCCTTTTTTCTTAGCGACTCAAGTCGCGAATAATAACGGGAGTCGAATAATTAAAGACTAATTAACCGCTAATGCGCGCACACATCACGAATACGATATCACGCGCGTGTGCGAGGGTGTAGGTCGCGGGCAATCTGCTCACAAGCGCTTCTCCTCTTCGCTCTAGTTCACCTGGAAAGAAAATCCAACGGTTCGTTGCCGGTACGACGCAGGTCGATATATATACGTCGCGGCAGACGTTCTCCAAAATAACGAAACATGTGACCCATGATCCAAGTTCGGGGGAAGTTTGATGAAATTGACAACCGAGGCGATCAATCTATATCATCAATTTTGCCGATATCGTTTTGTACTCATTTCGCTGTCGGAAACTTCGAAACGAAGGAACTATTTGTTCACAAGACGTAACCTCTTTCTCTCTCTTTCTCTCTATCGAGCGACATTAATCAACTTGAAAAATATCATGCCTGCCTAGTCCGCACCACGCCAGTCGAACATTTTCGTTCGCCATATCAGCTGAGTACGGTAATGCGAGAAATGAGATCTTTCCTGTATCGTGCGATCCCGGAAAATTATAACTATAATACGGCTACCGTGACGACGTATAAATCGCTATACATTCGCGCGTAATTCGCAATTCATCTGGTATAATGATATTGCGCAACCGCAGAATTGTGGGCGAACGAAAGCTGCCTTAGCGTCGATGTGTGCCCAAATACGGTTAATGATCCGCTATTTTTTCGAAATTCGTGGCTCGCACGACATACAGTCATACAGATAATGTGCCGTAAGTTATATAGTTACGTGTTTAACGTCGGACTTGTGTTATGTCACAACAATTTATGGGTATGAATTTAAATTATTCGCGACAGACACGCGACAGACGATGACTCTGACTTGTTCATTCCTAAACGTGAATGTCTGTATTATGTAATTCGGTTTTTACACGAGTAACATCGATATCTCAGAGCTATATAACTGATGTCATTCTAGGATTTGGAAAAATATTTTAATCATGTAAAAAAAATAGTTTTTCGTAGATATTTGTCTGAATGTACAGTCCCCCAAATGCAGTTTTGTTGTTTAGACGAAAAGCTCTTTTAACTAAGTTTATTTAAAATCACTATATTTTTCGCACATAAGTTATGCTTGGAAGAGAGTTTAATATGTTTCCTCTATATAAATATAACATAATATTTGTATTAAATTTCATTAATTTGTTATAACATTTTAATTGCATTGAATTTCCGTCGCATAAATCACGATCAATTTATAAAAAATTCATAGTTCAATCTCCAGTTTAAAAAAATGAGAAACTACAATTAGGAGCATATTCTCAGTCATTTTGCAAGCGTTAATGTGCGCGATAATCAATGCATAATTTATATCGGGCGCGTAGGTGCACGCGTGCGAGCACACGTGGGTGTGGTTTTTAACTAGGACAAATAGGTAATTAAAAATATGTATGTGTACGTGGAAAGGCATCAGAGCGGTATTTCAATTTTGATGAAATGCCGCCGAGATGCAAATAAGAACTGCATTCTTGAGAGACGTTCCGCTCAAACGCATGCAATCATCGCAGTTCGCGCGATGAACTCTTAATTTATTATTAATAATCGACAAGATACGATCGACGAGGAGTCCAGTTATTACGAAAACATCACGACATTATTTGTAACCGTACTTCATTGCTATATGAGAATTATTATATGCAGCGCTTGCATATGTAATGTTGCTTTTATCAATCTTTTTATTTAATTAACATTCAGTTGCACATGCATGTCATTCTGCCTAAATATACTTCATTTAATGTATTAAGAATGAATTGCAAAGCAAACGCGAACATATCTAATTAAAATGGCGGTGACCGCGATTAAGTCGTAAAGTCGTAGAACCCTCGTTCGCGTAACATTTATATTTCGCGCGGTGTAGAGGAAACTCGGTGCATTTATTTAATCGTAACGCAAGCGTACTTGTGTTTCTACTTTTTTCCGCCATCGAAATGCCAATGGCGAGAAGGAAGCGCGAGTTCTAAGGATCTATCCGTAAATCCGCGAATTTATCACGCGAATGATTCGATTTTCATAACTTTGTCCATGAAGCGTGAAAGATCTCGCGATTAGAGGTTCCCGATATAACATCACGAATATGATATTCGTTATAACCACCTGTTGATCGTAAACTATAGTTTCCGCGGCGCGACCATACGGCGCGGCGGCGTGGCGGCGGCGCCGCGGGAAGCGGAGATATTCTACAGAACGGATCGGCGGTGCTTCATTTCGCGGAGCTAATTAACGATCCGAGCATCTATGGTGAATTAAATATTAATCAGACGCGATGGCTTAAAAACCATCGTAGGCTAATAATGAACAGTAGCGCGCGAATAACCGCGTGCACAACCCAATGAGAAAATCATAATTGCGGAAAATGCATGCCTGATTTACAATGTATTAGCGCGGAAAGATTCAACAAACCGATAAAAAAGTATCTCCTCTCTCCTAAATTCGTAGATTAAGTTGCAGTTCTTTATGAAATCAATAATGTTAAACTCTTCTAAATTCGGTCTTTAACCGACTTTTACCCAACAGTATATTCTGATAGATCATGGCATACTTTCTTTGTAAACTTTTTGAATTTTTGCAATATCTTCAAAATTGAAGAAAATATAGTACACGAAAATGTGCGTGACGTCATAATGTTGTTGCGAAATCTTTTGAAGTTGCCGTCATCAAAGAAACTTTAGAAAGCTATAACTTTCTCAAATTTAGGTTTTTTTTTTAAATTCAAAAAGTATTAAAAATCGGCTTAGATTCTCTACATTAATTATGGATACCGCTTAATAAAAAAATTTTACATGAGAACCCAATTATAAATGAAAATATATTACACTTTCATGTAATTCTATCTGATAGCATAACATTTTATAAAGACTTGTATATATTAACAGAAAATCTAAATAATATTTGAACATTAATAATATGACAAAAGCACAAAAAAGCACGATTAATAATAAGAAACGCCATAGTAGTGTCTATTAATAATCGCAAAACACATGTTCACACAATTTATAAAAAGCTCATTAATTACCTCGTCGTTGTTCGCTTAATGATCATTAACGTGACTCATTAGAACACTGCGAACGCTGTTTAATCGGGGATACCGAGAGATTTACGGACTTCGGCCGAGGAACGTCAATTACGAACATACCGCACGATTATCTGTCTCCGTAAATAACATCGGAGTTTCGTCCGAGTGCTCGTCGTGAGCTCGAACTCTCGTTTTCGTTGATAGATTTCGTTGTTGAAACAACGCGAAGTCGCGGAGCGAGGAATAATTTTCGTGGAACTAATTAACGCGCACCTGTCCGCGTTCGTTGGCCCCGGTAATTCAGGGCGGATCGACGTGAGAGCTAATTGCACTAATCGCGCACGACGATTTACGGCGCGGCGGAAGTGCAGTTATATCCTTGAAACAAAGGGTCATTTTCCGTATCCAGGAATATATAGCAAGTGCAACTGAGGAGAGGCAAGTTGTGACAACTATTTATATAACATCGAAGAAAATCAATTTTTCGAATTTTATTTAAACTTGCAGATATTAAGGAAAGCAAACAAAAATAATATAAGTACGCGGGATAATTATTTCCTTATTCACAAATTTGCAAATTTCTATATACCTCGTTAAATTAAAAAATGTTAGGCAAATTATCGGAGTTCGTTACGAAAATAAACGACTTTATTTTCGAATTGCGCCATATGCTCCCGGAAATTGAATTTAATTACGGGGAACATAACGAGCTAATTACAGCTATTGTTTACGAAAGGTGTGGCATATCGTTGAAGTTCTGATAGACTCGTAACACTGACTAAAAATACTTTGACGAATTAATTAGAAGAAAAATATGCTCTATAAATGTACTTTATTTTTATCAAGTGTGCTTGTAGATCATGTTTGATCTTCTAATTAAATGATCTATTACTATAGACATGTATTATTTAGGATTTACGGATAAATTACGGTGCATCGAACGAATAATAGATCGAAACAGATTCTCAAATTGTATTTAAGAAAAGATATGACAAAAGTGACAAGAGCGATACGTATCTACGTCAGTACATAAATTGTCAAGGATCGCTTGGCCGAGATCATTATATTTTACGATCTCGCGCGGAAACGAATATTTCTCTCGCAGAACGATCGTGAATGATGGGTCCCGATATGAGCCACGATTTTATTATCCGTCCTACGGTAATCGACAGTTTTATCGCAACGGAACCCTCACATTTCACCCTACGTATCTCTCGTTTGCCTTTTTGGTAGTAGCGAATCATCATAAAGTCGCTGCAATATCGTAAACAAGGTAGCGCCATTCCGCGATTTTATGTTCAAACGTAACAATGTAATATTGTGTTAATGAGCAAAACATAAGATGCGATAACGACCATCTCAATTTTTTTGATGGAAAAGAACTCGATAGGCTTTGTTTGTTGGAAAAGCATATACATATATATTTTAGTATAAACAACAAGATACACTCGTGAATAACTAAAGAATTCCACGTGAACTGCGTGAGCGGGCTTACTTGCGACTTTAACCAAAAACTAAGAGACAGCGATCGACTTCGCACGCTCGTATGCTCAGGTCTACCAATCAGAAGAAAAATAAAAGTGCATGAAAACGTACTCTAATCTGAGTCCAACCAATAACTAAGCGTCTTGAACATGTCAATTTCAACATTTTTACGTAACGGTACTATTAGGTCATAAGTCATAATTAAATGTATTCATATTCAGCTTGTCAATATTGGTGATTATAACTGCTAAAATATTTATACTTCACTAAAATATCCACTGGAATTGTTATAATACATATTTAATGAATATGTATCATAAAATAAGAATATCTATTTGTGATATTAAGTTGTCACTTTTTAAATTTCTGAAAATATATTAGATATACGGATTATATAAGGAATACTTCTAAACTTTACACATGTAAACATAAATACCTTTTTTCAGTCTTTACAAAAAATAAAACTGAAAAAATATTCTAATATAAATGTAACAATAGAATAATGTGAAAGTCAATGCAACATCGCGAATGTGATTTCTTCGCGCTTCGTTTGAAGGGTGAACGTTCGCGATATCTTTTCGGTTTCGTCTCTTTGGTTGCTCGTCAAAAGCCCCTCGTGTTGGTCAGCACGTCTCGGATCTTCTCTATTTTAAGCCTCTATATATCTCTAACGAAACGGCGACGCGAGTGCTCTGCCGCCGCATGGCAGCCTTCAAGAATCCTCTAAGCAATCGCGAATCCGGTCTTACATCAGCGTGAAGTTCATAGCACTTTATCGTATCCAAGCTTGTTTAATCGGATTATGAATGTCGATCTCATTGATCGACTTTCTAAGAACCCTTTCCTACTTATCGGACAAGTTGCAAAAAGGAAAAAAAACTGTCTAACAAACAGCTATAAAGTTTCGATAATAAAACGGCGGATAGAACGACCGACGAAAAAATGCGATAACGATTTATACATCCGTAAATTCACGGATGACGATTCGTGAAAGCTGTAACGTATAAGGATGATACACGTATAAGCGTAAAAACTTTGCGCGTGTAAAATTTTACGAAGAGTAAAATTTTTCACCGCTCGCTTCCTCTCGTCTCGTCTTCGTTGATCAAAGTCTAGTTGGAATATTTCAAGAGTTTCTTGGCAAGCTCCAGAGCAAAATGCTAGACTGATGGTCGCGATGTAATTGTGCACAAGTCTAACGCTTTGTGACTTCCAAATATGTATATCCGATAAACGTGGAATCATCTCCCATACCGATCTTGGAAAACAAAGAATATCTGATACTCTGATTATCCACATTCACAGATGCCAATTTTGTATTTCTAATTCTCATGATCTTTTAAAATTAAAATTGATAACAAAATATATAATAGTTTTCATATTTTTCTACATATTTTCGGATAACATGACTTTGACATTGTTATCTAATCTTATCTTTTTATATAGTTTGTATATGCTATAAAATGTTTTATTTTTGTACTAAATGTATACCAAAACTTTTTCACATAAATGAACAAAAAAATAGAATTACCATAGCATCCACAATTAAAATATATTTAGGGTATCAATTACAGTCGCATAATATTTTATGTCGGTAGATTTTATGTATATACTTACGATTTTTATATAACTTTAATTTTAAATAATAAACGACAAAGAACGATGCTCTTTAGAACTCTTTGAAACAAATTAAGTACTCGAGTGTTAATAATTGAAAAATAGTGTGGAAAATTCTGGTTAAGCCGCACCGGTAAAAAGCGTTTTTTTTTTGCTGCATGACAATATATTTTTAACTTTTTACAAAATGGATCTTCAATTCGCAATAGCTGAGAAGAAAAATATTATGACAGAAATGTTTACTCAAAGTAAACGAGAATTATACGTAGCGGCCATTCAAGAGTGACTGCGTTGAAGCGGATGCTTGAGAAACTTTCGGCGTTGTTAGTCTGCCTAAATTGAAACTGCGATGAATTCATTCAATTAAATTCGCCGTCATAAATGGCTGAATTCACCGAGGAAGCCACGCGAGTCAACAACTTGCGAATGCAAATTGTTAGAAAGATTAGTTGCTCGCCCAAGGATACGAAACTAAAGAAAAATTTCTCAGTAACGTATTATCGAAACGTTTCTCTTCAATCATATGAACGCGAAAATAAGGAACAAATATTTGAACAATTTTCCTGGTGCTCTTCCGATAACGGTCGTGTCATAGGAAACTCCATTCTCCAAAGCAATAACGTTTATGACCGGAACAATTTCTCGAAATGCACTCCGCTATTGTACGGCGCCCGCGTGGATTCAACTCGCACGATCACGTCTGCGAAACTATGACATGTGGGAATTGTCACAGACTGCCGCAGACAAAGCAATAAAACTCGAACCATCAGTCGTATTCGTGGTGATCAATGCCTATAATAACCTTTTATACATTTATACTCTAGATATTTCGTCTAGAATCTAGATATATTGCACTACTATGCGTACCTTATACTTATATACGTATAATATGTATAGTCCAAGACTTTCTATTTTAAAATAAAAATTATTATCAAATAATGTAGCAATATATTATAGGTAACGCATAATTAACACATTCATCTCTCTCACCAAACGTATTTTACGCGTGACTTTTCGTACACACCAATTAAATTATTTTATACTAAAAAGAACAATGAATTTAAGGCTCCTGGGCTTTTTCCCGACATCTCATGAGATGTGACGTCAGAAGCGAGAAATGTTGAGAATTCTTGCGTAATATTTCCAAATAAAAAGATATTTGCTTAAAATAACACTATACAGATCACTTCAACACACTTCGAAAATACTCCGAGTTGAAGTTAAGTCTACCCCTTTCCCTTGACAGTTAATAAACAGCCGTAAAATGAATGTAGTATATACGAAATCTAGTCATGCGCCTGCGCACAAGCCTGCATCGTATCACATTCGTTTTACGGCTGTTTATTAACTGTCAAGGGAAAGGGGTAGACTTAACCTCAATTCGAAGTATTTTTGAAGTGTGCTGAAGTAATCTGTAGTGTTATTTTAAGCAAATATCTTTTTATTTGGAAATACTACGCAAGAATTTTCAACGTGTCATTTCTCGCTTCTGACGGCACATTCCAACATGGCCGCGACGAGTACCCAGGAGCCTTAACTTATAGTAGTAAATTTGTAGTATCTACTGAAATTTTTGCACGAAAATATAATACATGACTAGGTATATTTATTTGACTGTTGCCCGATGATTGAGGCGTAAACGGAAAGGCGTAACCGTCTTGGCGGTGAGTGTGTTAATTTTTTATGGTCGAACAAATTAATCCATCATCAAGATTCAAATAAATTATACATTCAGAATTATACAAACAATTCTTTCAAATTTCACGAGTTAATTCGCATTTGCGCAATTCCAAAAAGTATATTGCCATCAAAGCCAACAATGTCATATTTGAAGAAAAAAGGCTAATAGAAAATTACGAAAATCCAAAGTTGATAACTGCGTTACTGAGGAATCTGAAAACAATATGATAAAGAAACACGCGCCGCGCAACTGCTCGCTGAATCTGGAAGAAATTGATTCGCGCTCGGTCTCGCTTCCGTTCTCGCACGTGCGCGCGAAAGGAACGTTTCTCCGATACATTCCTTCTCGCCGTGATGTATCTAAACGTCGGTTAGATCATCCTGACATAGCGCGCCGCGAAACGAATTCTTTTACATAATCTCGCTCCGAATGCTCCGACACATAGCACACTTCCAGGGAAAACTCGGCCGCGTGAGCGTGATTTATCGCAGTCTGCACCCGAACTTATCGTTGACCGAGTAAGGGCCGAGAGCTTTTTCCTGCCTTTCGAAAATTACGATCGCGATTTATATCCTCCACGGGCGCCGTTCGGTGGATTTACGAGCGGCGACGCGCGAAACGAACAACACAAGATTCAAAAATATTTTCCGCAGCAAAAGGAGACTACCGTAAATTCTTGCATAAGAAGTTGTAAGAAACTATTCCCAGAAATTTCATTTCCACTCACGGAGAGTTTGATGGAAAAGAAAAGTATTTTTATTGACTAAAAAGATGTGGTAAAATATACCATTTTTAAATTACATGGCCACGTAAAAGTGCTCGTATTGCAGTACTTCGCAGTTTCGCCTTTGACCTTCTGATCTAATTTTCTAAAAGCAACTTTCAATATTTCATATAATAATGGGTTAACAGATTCTTTTAGCTATAAATACACATATGAGCATCTTAATTTGAAAGAAATTTTGCTATTTGTCCAATTAATATCGTCCATGCTTTTTAGTAGTTTTTACTAAGGAACTGTTATCTTATATTCGTGAAAAACTAATACTATTTTCTATTAATTAAAATACTATTGTGTGTGTGCGGAAGAAAAATATCTTTCTTTTTATTATTAGATATCAGTAGTAAGCGTTGCATAAGATTTGTACGCCACAGTTTCGTAATGAGAGAAACACCAGCCGACACAATTGGAGGAAAATGAAGTGTCGACGAAATCATATACTCGCATCGCAATTAAGAGATATGTGTAATAAAGTTCGATGGCATCGGAAAATGTTTTTGCTCGCGTAACCTGTCCGCTGTATTTGGTTAATGAACCGCTTGCACATTGCCTTTTACATTCGCAAAATTAGATTTATCGTACACGTTCGCCCTTCCTGTATTAAACTAAAAAGCATTTCCTTCTAATAGACACAAAATTAAATTGAGAGAGAGAGAGAGAGAGAAAGAGAGAGAGAGAGAGAGAGAGAGAGAGAGAGAAAGAGAGAAAGAGAGAGAGAGAGAGAAAGAGAGAGAGAGAGAGAATCGCAGGATTTCGTAATTTATTTGAAAATGCCAGAAAAATACTACTTACAATATTTTTCGAGGAAATCTTTAGATGTTATGTCAAAGATAATTTATATAATAATTTCTACAATATATGTTCTCCTAAATCAATTTTTTTCAAATCCTGTTCTCGTCTATGTAATCTAAATGTTTATTAAGTAAAGGAATTTGTAATTATACAATATCTATTATAATGACCTCTCTTGAAATCTCTCACTCATCATACAAGACACGTCTCGATGTTTTAAGGATTATACAGAGGTCGTGAATCGAAAAGATAGTAGCAGCAAAGGTTCAACGACCTAGCCCAGCTCATTGTCATGTATAAAATCTCGGTCGTGCAAGACTCAATCACGTAGCACGCAGCATATCACATAGTGGTCGAACAAAAGAAGGATGCAGGAAGCGATTCAGATATTTCACATCATAAAATGTCTGCTATATGTTAAACGGATTTTATTAATGGAAACGAGTCTTGTTTCTTATCTTAAAATGAAAATGTTTTAACAAACAGGTTGTATTAGCTTCTTAAAAGAAGAAGAATTCATTAATTCATTTTATCAAAACTAATATTTAAGATTAGATAATTAGTTAATAATAATGTGATTTTTTAATAACAAATTCTATATTTAAAAAAACGACCGTTTTGTTGCAAATAATAATCGTTTTTACACACTTTGCCGAATGTGCGTTTATAGTTCGCGATTAAACGCGAAAGAGCGTCCATGTAGACGTCTGTGTCCCGGGATTAAACACTCAAACTTCCTGAAAACTTCTCGTTGTTATTGCGGAAGTTAATCCCCCGTCGCAGTAGATGATAAACAACGTTGTACGTCTGTAAGTAAGTTCGTAACAAACTTACACCGCCTTTCCCACCGTATTTGCTGATCTCTTGTTTGGAGACAACTCTCTGCATCATTTACCGCAAACTTTGTTAAACATCCAAAACCATTTATCATGTGACACACTTCATGAGTTCTCAATAGATTTACACGCACAGAACGAAATTAACTTTCAGTGCTTAGCATATTTTATACATTACGACCAATAGTTACATAATAATAAAACTTTAGTAGACTTCCGATTGCTCGCATCGGAGTAATCGAAAGCAATTTCAAAAATATTTCCATAATTGAAAAAAGGATACATTATGTCTTACAATTAAATACCTTTTGACTATAATATTATTTGCTATAAGTAGAGAGACAGTAATAATAATAATATGTTTTTTAAATTTAATTATTCATGGCTTTTCTCTTTAATACTTTTTATTGTTTAAGAAGTTAATCGAGCAAACTTGCACTTAATATCAAATATTTATAAACATTCGTTTCAGAATTATATTGATTATATGCGACTAAAAAAATAATAACGTTTATTGTCTTTCGAAGCGTTTTAGCGAATATATAATGATGTTTCGATGACTTCGCATGCCTAAGTCAAAGACCTGATAAGTAATCTTGAAAATGTGCGAAAATCGGAGATGCTATCGAATGTAGGTCGAATCAGTCATGGTTCCCGAACAAGGTTTATCATATTAAAGCGCAGGCCAAGGAAATCTCATGAAAATTCATGAATGTAAACGCGAATGAGTAATCTAATCTTCTAATTATCTCATCACGTTAGAGCAATTTAAAGCGGTGTTGACGTCATTCGCTACTTTGTCTAGCTGTCATAGCTGTGTAAGGTTAAATTGCTGCACTTATTTTTTAAAATTACACGTAATTACTTGCTTTTTTCGCTTATTAATCTGTCCGCTTGTAATTATAAGCTATTTAATAGAAATTATTTAATCTTCTACGATTAAGACAAGAAATACTGATACAGATCTAGATATAGATCTATAAAAAGAAGGCTTTCTTTCGACCTTGATATAATTTCATTTACTTCGCGGCGATTCGCATCGCAGCACGTTTTTAATTAACTACCGTTTTAATTCGCAATAAGATAGATGCGTAGCTTGCATGCCGATACTACATTTCGCGCTTCTACTTTTACGAGATAATTCGAGATCGAAACGATATGGTGGGATTCAATCCTTCTCAGAAGGTTCAACGCAAAAACTACAGCGACAAGCGACAAATTCGACGAATCCGTTAAGTTGACCTGTTTCCACGATCTGTGTACCGCGACATATATGGTAGATATGTGCTATATGCGCGCTTCGCAGAACCGGAAGAAAAATATTGAGCCACCAAGTTTCTACGGCGATGCTTTTACGTCATCGAATGCAAAAAGACAGTGGCAGGTACGGGTTGGAGAAAGACTTATAGCTGTAACGCCCAAAGAACTTGAAACTCGTCCGAGAACTTCGATGCAACTACTGCACCCCCGCGTCTACGTGAAGTCGTGCTCTTTCCCTTCCTCTAATCCTTTTTTCGCATTTATTTCCATTCATTTCCATATCGGGATTATTCGCCAACCAGAGAGAGGAGTGGAAAATCGGGGAACAATGGCGAATTACCTAGAGTTGATCGAAATGGGTCATCTCTACCGGGTAAGGGATTTTCACGTAAAAAGTTCAAAGATAAAAGGAGGATTGACTCTGAAAATTGTAACGATTGAACAATGGATATGAACAAAAAAAATGTCGCCATATGCTAAAATGGAAGCGATATCAGATTCTATAATACGGACATAAATGGCAAGCATCTAAGTAAGCCATACCGTAGATGAGAACACAAAACTAAATTATTTTTCTTTCTCTATACTATATATATAATCAATAATATTTTTCTCCTTAATTTAATATTATCATGTATGATAAAAATATAATAGAAAAACTATATGTTCCATTCGTTTCCCCTGTTGTACAATTTAATATTATCACGTATAATAAAAGTATAATAGAATCTATATTCCATTCGTTTCCTCTAATATATAATTTTAATTACTGGAATGATTAATTCCAATATACATATTAGTAGTAATAAAATGTGATATGTAAAGTGTGATACGTTACGTTGAAACTTCGCGACTAGTTAAATGGATTTAATTGGGTTAAATTAACCTTGCTGCGCACGCCTTTTAAGTTCTATATTTGTATGTCCTATTTATAAAATCGCGCTAAAAAAATCGCAAGGTAAAAACCTACAAAAATATCCGCTGGCGTCACATTTCTACTCCAATTGACAACGCGAGAGCGGTTGATAATACGACGTACTCGATGGCTGACAATGAGGAGAAACAAAACTTTCTCGGTGAAAGCACAAGTATAATATAGATTTTTCATTAACTCATTTTGCTCGATTATATAACTTTCAAACACTAAAATTTTATGATCTTTTAACCATAAAGAAAAGATCAATGCATTCTACCTGATAAGAAGAGGCTCGCGTGATTTAAAAAAAATTGTTTCTAGTGTACCGCAAAAAACGGTATCTGTATCGTTAACAAAGGAAGGCTCTCCCTTTTGTTAGGCGTTATCCACACCGGAAGTTGCAACTACCTGCCCGCACGGTGCTTCCTGCGTCATGCTGTGATATTGCCGTTGCTCTATCTCATCCTTCGTATTCCATTTCATATGGAATTTTTAACCCGATACATGAAAAGATGTTTCGCCATAATGAACTCAAATATTTTATACTGCACCGTCGTCATGATATTTAGAATTCCCTTTCTTTTTCTTCTTGATCTCGGATAGATATATTCTCCGTATACTTATTAAGTTCTGTCATATTATATTACTTCGCTTATTGCAAAATTCTCTCACGTTTGTAAAATAAAACCATCCTCGCGTCCGGTCAGATGCCTTCACTTATACTTTTATTTTACGATATCGATTAACATCCGCGAAAGTCTTAATAGCTAATGCAGCAATTAAAGATTGTTAATAAAGAATATATAGAGCAGTGCCGGTTAAATCGATTAATTCGGAATTAATTATAATCTTTTAATTAATCGTTTTGCAATTAGCGCAGAAAGGGAGTATACAGATCACTTTTCATAAATAAGACGAGAAAAGTATAATTTTAATACAATTAACAGATTTAGTACAATTAAAAATTTTAAAACGTCTATCTTGTAATTCTCAGAACTAAGTAAAAAAAGATATCTTTTTTTAAATAATTGATCTATACTCTATATTTTTTATCGAACAATGTCAAGTTAGAAAAAAGTTAAATTAAAAAAATATCATTTTTTATACTTCGTTTCTTATTGCTATATCATATATGTTCAACACAATTTATAAATAATTTTTTCTATATTAATGCAACAGATTTGGTGCGATTTGGAATAGATTGCTGTCTATTTCTCTAAAAATTCTTGTGTAACTCGTGCCGCTATTCTATGCACGTAAAAGAAAACGCAAAAAAATGCAAACGTACGTCAAAGGATACCCCACGCGATACTCTCTTTGTCGGATGTTGCACGTATAACTATCTCTCTTTTATATTAAAGGTACTTCGGCCGGCGGACGAGAATAGTGCGGAACCGCGATCGATCGATCGTTCATGCTCTGCTTCGATGCTTCATGTCTTTCCTGTAGAAAAATTGCAAAAAATATCCACATTCACCACAGGCACTTGCCAGGGCGATCCTCAAGGAAGGTTCGCTTTCTAAACGTCCACGTTACAAAGAAGCTCCCGGATACATCATAGAAGACTTACGCGAGATTTCTTCTAGTGAGTATTCCAGCTAGGAGAGTTTATAACTGTCGACACTCTTGCGGCGAGAGAAAAACACAGCGAGAAAAAGCGGGCGCGAGCCTAAACAACATGCGGTAGACATGTATAACTGTAACGCGAAGCGCGATAAAAGATTATTTTACGCGAATGCGAAGAAAATTCCTCGGAAATCATAAATAATTCCAAGTTACGATGAGAACCAAAAATGTTTAAGCTTATTTTAACACTTTAAGATTCAAGCCAGAATACACAATGCAGGCTCTCTTGCGTTTAATTCTATCAATTATGTATTAACTGCATAGATTTCAAGATTATTTTATGTAAAAGTTCTAAAATCCTACTCCTCTTTTCTTTCGGTTAGCGCGCATAATGATTGTGGATTCCAAGAATTAAAATTGTATTTCTTGATTTTTACGTTATATTACTGATGATTATTTTAAGAAATTGATTAATTTTTTCAATTTTGCTTCCTCATAGAGGAAGCTTTGTGATGGTAAAAAAAAATTTTTTCGAGATTTTGATGGAAATAGGTTTAGAATGTTCTAAAATGTCGAAAAATTGTATTAGTAAAAAATGTCCGGAAGTATGTATGTGTGTGTGTGTGTGTGTGTACGGATTTTTTGTACACGCATCTACTTTTACAATTTTTTAGATACCGGGTTGAAATTTTTCACACAAATAGAGTATCATAGAAAGTATGTTCTCCTCAAATTTTATTAAAATCGGTTGACCGGTATAGATTTTATTGGAATTTTTTTTTAGAAAAGTGTGTTTTATCCTATAGCTTTCACAATATTTTATTATTTTTTAAAGATATATTTTTCAAGATTTAAAAAATTGATTAATGTTTTTATAAACGTGCCTATAAATTAATAATATACTATCAATGTAGAAACAAATTCCTTCTATATAAAATACAATAAAATTAGTAATATATCGACAAGTAATTTATTCTCGGGGGACAAAAGCGCATTGTCGCAAAGCTACAATCTCTAAGGAAATTCTTGTTCGCTTATTGGACCATTTGTTCTGCTCCACCACTAAATTCGATTCCAGCTCGATTTCAATGAGCCTACTAATTATCAGTGATCGGTTAGGTGAGTTACAATAGAGTTCCGTTTGCATGAAATTTCGAAAGCGAGTCTCACGTGTATAGAATAGAACTTTTCAAAGTAAAAACAAGATTAGATACCAGAGAAAAGAGAAAATAATTGCGTTAAAATGATATTAAAAATTCTGGTATTTTGCATATTATAGTATTATCATAATTCAAATGGTATTTATTTTATTCGGAAAAATATAGCCTTAAGGTGGTAACATAAAATTACCGAAGATTCTATATATTATGAAGTTGGAGAACTTGCAATTCTGTTATCAGAGAGCGCGGGAGAGAGAGAGAGAGAGAGAGAGAGAGAGAGAGAGAGAGAGAGAGAGAGAGAGAGAGAGAGAGAGAGAGAGAGAGAAAACGTGGCATTCGTAAGCTGCTTAAACCAAGTGCTTTCGCGAAACAAGAGAGCTTTAAAGCTCTCCCTCGTGTTCTTTCTCCGTATTTTCGCACGGGTGTACTTTATGAGGTGGCATTACTTCGTCATGTAAATGCGTCGCAACTAAACCGTATAGTTTAAAACCTCATAAAAGCGAGAGAAAAACTGTCGAGTAGTTAACGATGTAGAATGGCCGTCCAACGTAGTTAATTAAATAAGATTTATTTTTTTTAAGTAATTATAATATTTTTTTTTAACTTAAACTGCATTTTAATGAGAATCTACCGTGCTTTGTACTTTTCAGTACAGTGTTTATTTTATTGTTCAATATTTTTATTATTTGAAAGTAATCCCTTGATATTGAGTTTTGCAGATTTTAATATATGTCTATGTATATAAACAACTCCAAAACCTGAATACTATGTTGTTTGTAACTATGCGCGAATTTTCATTGCATAAACCTCAGATCTTATCACTATTGCATTACCAATATCCATAAAAAAAAATCATAATTTATGCTTTATAGAAAACGCGACAGTAAAACGCCGATGGTATCTATGCAATGTGCACATTGCGTTCATAACTTCTATTTTTCTGTTAAAAGAGGCGGAACGAGCGAATGTTCCACGAACATGAAGGAATGCATTATACTTATTGCATATATATATATATATATGCTAGATTACATCGCGTAATTTTCGCGCGATATTATTACGATAATGTCATGATGCGTGCGAGAATCTGAGAATGAATCAACTGTAATGTCGATGTACAAAGTAAGCTGAAGACAAATTTACAAGTTTGATATCTTGATGAATTTCCGTAGTATGCCAATATTTTCAATTCGATACAATCGCGAAGTTTGGAAATTGACGTGGAATGATCGGTAGCGAGAAGCGCGAATTACGAACTCGATTCCACAGGTCTCGAAACAGTCGAAACGCGCGCGTGCGTTGGTATACATTTCGCCTTCGTAACTTGTGTTAATTGCGAGCATATAATCAATCATAATCCCCGAGCGAAAACACGAGCGGCGCTTGTAATGGCCACGTGGAAGCAACAAATGATTGACGCGGCAATATTTTGCGCGTAATTGTTATATAGGAGGTTTTCTCGATTCCGCTCATAATCATCGTCGCTCTCGTCGGCGATGTTGGTACCTGCGGAATGCAATTTCTGGACTCTCGCGATTACACGTGCTAAACGCGATAACGCACGCGGCCTCGCACAGTTAACGACTTGCTTGTAATCGGCCGGACTCGTCAGGGCGATAGTGCGAGAGCAAGTTTTAACGGGGTAAGTGGATCATGGGTCCCATGGATAAAGCCATTAACAATTAACTGCGTCGCCGATATTATGGCAGTTAAAACGCGCGTCATCTCTTCACTCGGCTTCACTCTGCCGTTAGGCTAGGGAATTATTCAAATATCAATTACGACATGAAGCCCTTTTGGCAATCTGTGTCGCTGTGGGAATTTATTGGATAAATTGATAATGCGCGAATATTATCTGACACATAGATCCTTTTGAAAATATTTCCCGCCATACAAAAGAGCGGTTATGGTAATATTGTTATTATATTACTTACCTAATTAAATTAAGCGTAAAATTAACTAAACTAAATTAATTTAATTTACACAAACTCTACTCGACTCTTAATATTTAAAAATAAAAATAATAATTTCATTTAATGAGGCAGAGAATATCTTTCCGTGATTTAATATAATTTTGATACAGAAAGTTTTAGAATTCGAAAAATTGAAGCACATTTTATCAATATATGTATAATAATATTCTTGATCTCTGAATTCAAGGTAATTTACTTAAGAGTAATCTTCAGTTGATTGACGTTTTTTGTCATGTAAAAAGAATATAACATACTGCTTTACTCTCACCTTATCACGAATGCTTTGTGAAGAGAGACGCGTCGAGCCGCGTGGAGAACGTTTGCCATTATATAATTTTGAGAACTCAAAAACTTACCTCCTGCCAGTATAATTTGAATCGTGTAAGTCCGTGTCCAAGGATCCCGAAGCGGCGCCGGACACCATTCTGTCGGCACGCCGACACACGCACTCGCGCCAGGGACTCGAGATCTTTCTTATATGCACAAAAATGCTGCCACGCCGCTCTGAATGGGGCATGCCACGAGGGATTGTGTTTTACGCGGAGTTAATTTTAATATACGGTACGTGCAGTCCGAGGGACGCCACCTCACTGACAAAAGAATTCGTTCCTACAGTCGCCAAACTGAAATAGATGCCGCAGTGCAGTTAGGAGACTGAAAGACAGTGATATCCCATTATAACCAGCGGGACAGCAAACAAAAATATGCGTGATACCGCTCAGCCCTTTCGAAGTAAAAATTCCAATCTTTCAAAACCATCCGAGACGATTGAAGTTTTCCTGTTCTCTTTTATCAAGCACCGTTGTGTTGCGAAAATTCACAAGGAAAGCAGCAAAGGGATGTAATCGGATATACGCGATCAAGATGTGGGGACCTAGTTTACAACTTTCACTTAATAAATTTTCCGTCTCCCGGTTTCTACCACCCGCCGAGAGTGCGTAAATTTCTCACGCGCGATTGCCGGAACTGGCGAATTTCGCTGACTAAAGGCGACGCTCTCGGCAATTAAGACAAAGCGACATAAGCAACGAGCGCGACGTCCGGCTTCGCTCGTTGTTATCTGGTGCCACGTGAACGCACTGCGAAAAGAGGAAATAGCTCTCCAACGCGCGACTTATCTCGTCCGCTTTTCAACGTTACCAAACTTCGAACCGAACCGTTTCGCTATCCCAAGGCGTGATCTTTTCTCAAAAGTAATTTCGGAACTGTTGATACTTAAGGTCCCTTATCCAGTCCTCGAGTGAATTATGAACGAGTTGCGCATCATTAAAAGTCCTTCCAGCACCTGCTGAAACGTGACTCGAATTCTATCGTTAAGAGGATTCGCACCTGCTGTCTCTACCAACAACCGACGGAGTCGGTGACCGAATATCAAAGGAACGATCGTAAAACTAACAAAAAGAATGATTAGTATTAATTATTACATAAAAAAAATTAAGAGACGTGAAAAACGAAAGATTTACTGCAGAAACGTGTCCACAATTTACAAGTTTTATTTTAGATATATATATCACTGACAAAAAAGAGAACAAAGCATGACGATGACTTATCTGTTACTATTTATTATTAATTTTAACAAAACGAAATTATCATGAAAACTGACTATCTTGTCTTTTTTTTTTTCAGGGAAGAAGAGAAAGAGCGGAAGGCAAATTAAGGCCAGGGAAACGTTATGTGCCAGGTGCAGAAATGTGCGATAGTTAGAAACCGACCGGCCGCCCCCCTGATATAGGATTCACGTTACACTTCGTGGCGTCGACCGTTTCATGTGGCTGTCAATAAGAGCGCCGTCAAATAAATTCATCCCGACGCGATAGCAGGAAAGCTGACGCCAAGCGGAGATGATGTTTCGCTGAATCGGCTTCGACGACGCGTACGACGAGACGCAACGACCGTGATAATTCCGTCGATTGGGGTGGTCGTAATAAAAAAAGGCAGAGACCAAATCCGGGGAGCAGAACAATCTGATAGGATAATTCGACATCGCGCTGTAACGAGGATTCAATGCCCCGGGGGTATTAACTTTCGTTAACCGGCGCAAATCCTCTCGGGCATGCCATGACATATGTGTGCTCGCTCGCTTCCGGTGGGTGGAAGCGTATCGTTTTAAAACGTTTGTTTAATTATTGAGTGTGTGGGGTAGCAATTGACCCGAGTTATATGATGACAAGGACGATGACGATGACGACGAAGTAGCGGCATTTTACGTCAAACGAAAAATTGCGCTCGGCATTACCGCAGTGATATTACACCGACGGTGAAATAAATTCGCGAGTTTTGTGCATGGCGATTTACATGTCCCGCAGCTACGTGCGTTGGCACAATGATTTAATTGCTTTTATCGTACATCGAATTGAATAACCGCGTCGCACGATTATTAAACGAGTATAACAATGCCGCACGTTAAATAATAAAACAAAGCTTGTAATGAAAATAATACAAAAATACCGTGAAAATATACAAATGTTTAGTTTTTTTACGGGATATTGAAGCTTCTAACTGGTCAGACGTATACCGCACGATTTGATTGATTGATTGATTATTATTATTATTATTAGATAAACCGTTATCTCTAAAATACGTAGCGCGCTGCAGAAATTTAATATTTTGTAAACTAATTCAGTATTTTGATAAAAAGATAAAAGAAGCCGCGGCAATTGGATATCGAGTCGCCTCATCATAGTTTGTGTTTTGTGTCGAAATATATATTTCATGCCGTCCTGATGGCATAGCGTAAGCATACTTTAATCAGTAATATATGCAAGTGTACGTTGCACTAACGTGTTCACCTATAGTGAACGAGGTATAAAACAATTCCGCGAACGGCACATACTCTGTAATCAATCTCCCGAGACGTTTAACAACAGAATGACGTTACTCGTAATCATGACTCATCTGGGCGAGTAACGATTTCATACTTAACGGATCAATAACGAAACTTACTAAACTTTCGTGAAAACAGTTTTCTATGTCATTATTCTTCAAGAACAATTCATCAGTGTCACGAAGTATAAAATAAACGAACAACGATAAAATATATCAATTCATGATTCGAACATGAAAAAATTTATTTTTCTATAATTATATATTGAGAATATTCTTTAATCGCGTATTTCATGATATACCGTCTTTATTTTGATCTATTTTTTCTGATTGACCTGGTTAACCAAACAGCTTATTTTCTGTAAATATGAGTCTACATTTATGGTTTTTTTTCAGATATTCCTTTCTGTATTTTTTAGATGTCAAATTTTTCATTCGCGTCGCGACGCACGAACGGTCGTTTCAACGTAAAGGAGTTAGAAGACTCACTGGGTGGAATAACATGATGCGATGATTAATCGCTAGTCTGCCATTAAGCCCAGAGATAGACTACCGAAAAAAAACGACAATGCTATAGATATACGTGTAACAACATAATCATCATCTTATATCGTACAAAACGGTTTTGAACGACAGACAAATTATCGTTTCATTCATATGTTTGTGATAGAGCGATAGCTTTTTACCTAATAAAGGATGATTAACTCATCCCTTTTTCTTCAAATAAACACGTCATTATCGACAAGTGTTGAAACGTAAAATTTTGGAAACGTTTCCACTATAACAGTATTACCTTTCTACAGTCGAATCATAACGCTAATAGTATTGTAACTGATAGCGAGAATAACCGTGGGAAGACTGTTTATCTTATCGGCTCTCGTTAGCCAACAATTCTCTTTGACTAGATTAATCTTCTTAAGAATGAGATAAAAAATCCATCATTAACATTTAATTCAATCAAAGCAAAATATTATACGCACATGTATTGTAGTTATTTTTATAAATTATATTCTACGCAATAGTACAAAAGAGACATATGTTAAACAAATAATTGCTAAAGTCCACTAATAAGATATAGATATTATGAAACACACAATTATAGAATAAAACATTAAAACGTCAAATATTTTCTTTGCAATTAAATTCCCTGCAATATATTATCTTCAATGTAAATGGGGCATATTTTATAAGACAACAAGAAGAGAAATTTCTTCGGAAAACTTCTCGCGGAAGTAAAGAAAGCCTAGCGTTAGATAATGGAGAAAGGAGTAGGAGTGCACTTTACGTAGACAGAATTGTCTAGACGGAGTATTGTCGAGTGGCGCATTGTCAGGGTCGCTTAGGTGTGGTCAGTCATTGTTACGTCTTCCACGGTGATGCGTGTGTGCGACGGCTGTAAAACGGGTACTTTAATATCTGTAATTCATACCACATTGCACAGCCGTAATGTAATAGCGATGCCGCGCAAAGTTATTTTCGTTCTCTTAGATTTCACTCTTGCCTCATTTCGCTGTCCACCCTAACTTATCCGTAGGTGTATAAAAGCCCTCAGGCAATAATGGCTAATTGTTAAGCGTAACATTATACGGGATCAAATATGGAAGTCGCACGAGGACAGATCTCATAATGCAAATGTTGTATCTATATGTTTGCCTAACTAACTCCACAATATTCGCCAATGATTATTTGCGTACGTAATATATATGTATACATACGAATATGTATACGAATATGTAACGAATATGTAACGTAGGTAATTTAAATACATTAATCGTCAATCAATACCGATGACTGCCAATGAACATCATTCGTGACAATCGATGCGTGTAACCTAACACGAATAGCCTGCAGAAATTAACAACCGTATACAGGTTGCTTCAAAATTGCATCTAATTCTTTAATGACGCGTTTCGCGATAAAGTTGATTTTTTTTCTAACTTGTGGGTAAAGTAAAATATCTTCTTGATAAAACTTTAAATCAAACTTCTAGCGGATCGAAGCCTGCCAGCTAAGTGAACGGTAACACGGACAATTTAATTAAGAGAGGGTTCGTTAATTCTTATCATTCTTATTACGACATTATATCCTATCGCGGTGCGTAATAACACACAAAGGGTTGACACTCATCGGATGATGCGGGAAGGGACGTCGCGTGATATAGAGTAACAGGTTTCATACGTCGCCAGAAGACGAGACCGGGGCACAAAAGATAGTCGTTCCGATCGGACGACGAACAGAAGGATCGAGTTCGGAGCAAAGAAAAGAAAGTTGAGTCGCTCGTTCGCGGTGCACGGCATTGCTCGCTTAAACTGCGCCTAACCGGTGCGAGATCTTACGAGTTAATCTACGAATAGTTATACTCGCCTATCGAGGACATCCATCGTATCAATTCCGCGATATTCTTTCTCATGATTGCCAGCACGTGATAATCTTATAAAAAAGAAAACTACTGGAAAGCAATTTAGGATGAAAGAAGAGAATCGCAAATCGTATATGTCACGTTTGTTATAGAGTGAAGAGATACGACCGAGTCCGCGAACGTGATTTGCGAAAATGTTCGCGGATAAATTATATCGAGGGAAATCCGATCCCCGCGTCCGGATTCGTAGACGCTCTAAATTTCGTAAAGGCTCGCACGAGCGGCGATTTATTTTCGGTCACCCCGTAGAGACACGCCCGCCGAGAGGGTTGCCTGGAAAAATTCGCAATAAAGCACCTACATCGCTCCTCCTTCGCCATACAAGCCGGCGCGGCGAGCCGGCGAGTCGAGTGCATCGTGCATCGTGCATCGTTACTCTTTCACTAACAGCTGCGGCGCGGGTTGTGCGTAAACAAGCGCGAACGAGCGATTCTCGTGACGAATGCGCGCGCAAGCCGGTCGACAGCCGGCGATCACAACGGAACCTAATCGGCCTAATCTCCGCGCGAGCGACTATCTACGAACTCCCATTCTTTCTCGCGTAGGAAGAGTGCCTGTGTGACTCTAAACTCCAGTGACATTCGCAGGAAAGACCGAGACACAATGAAATTATTACATATGATAAAAGAGAAATAGACATTGTGATAGGCATGAGAAAAAAGAGAGACTGAAATATACATTAGTTAAAATAAAATAATAATTAGTCACGAGATTTACTAAAGACAGTTTACAGCTCCATTCTTTCCGTTCGCGAAATTATAATATTTAAATACGTGCCTGATAAATATATAGATTCTTGTCTATATCTTACATAATTTGTACAAGCAATAATATTATATAATCTTTTATTACGACAGTTTTTAATCATACAACGAACTGCGGCTCTTTCTCCATTATCTGATAATAATAAAAATAATTTCGTATCTTATTATTTAAATTCTACGTAATAGAATTCTATGTGATAGAATTTAAATAATAAGATACGCGCTCTTCTTACTTATGATAAGAAATATTTTAGAGAAATCCTTTTTCGATAATACAATCTGCTTTAAAATAATGTCGAAACATTTATGATGCCTTTATTGGCGTTAAAATAAATGAGACGCTAAGTTATATCTATCTAATATAAAAAATATTAATATATAAAATATATAATAAATATTATAAAAAAGCTCTATCAATATAAAAGGGAACTCCAAACTGCATCAACTTAAAAAAAATCTGAGATGAAAACCATGAAATATTGCAACAATGTATAAAAAATAAGGAATGAGATGTAACATTAATGTATAATATACAATATCAATGTGCAAAATAAATTACTAAAAACCGACAACTAATTAACGTAACTAACGATATGTGCGTGTGTTTGAGGAACGAATAATTGATTAGAAATAAAATACAAAAAATATAATAAGAATGTATATGTATTTAATGTAATTCATAAGATAACGAGTTCTATTTAAAGTAAGTTAATTCTTTTATCTAATCCTTTATTCTATACACACCGTTGCCTCGACCTCGGACTGCAATCAACTTCATTCAGCTAAAACGCAATACCTACAAATACACAGGGCGACGATGAAAGCTAAGATGCACCTGTTTACTCCAACTGACGGAGCGCGGAGTAACGGCGCTAAATCACGCGTTTAAAACGCACACAGAAGCGCTTGCATTCGAAAATTTAATACGCGCACACAAAATCCCTCTGGCATACCCTGCATATCCGTAGCGCGGACACCAACTCCGGAAGTCGGAGCGCCGCGCCGTCGAGAGGGATCAAGAAGGATCAAACGGACGACGTCGATGCCGGGACACCTGGACGTCGTCGTCGACGTACGCGACGATCAAGTTCAATCACTCGCGCGACATTCGCGTGACACCGATCGCGCACTGTTACGCGTCGAAGCCGTAGTATTTCGGCCGAGGGGGGCGGCGTGGGCGGTAAGTCAAACGACAACGAAAATACGAGTTCGGATGCGCACTTCGGATCGCCGCGTACCGCCACGCGGGAACATCAGAACTGAACTGCCGCAACCGCCGCCGCCGCTATGGGCAGGTTCAGCACGGTACGCGAGCGCGACAGTGTGTAGGTATGCGCGCGCGCGCGCGCGACTCCACTCGCAGCAACGTTCACGGCGCTGCCGTCGCGCGTTTAGGCGAATACGTCTTCTCGCCAGAACGGATCAGCTGATTCCCAACGTCCGAACAGTTGGCCTCAGATTTAAAAGCACTTTTTGTTTCGTAGATCTTTAAGAATTTTCAAAAATCTTTAAAGATTCTCTCCGTAAAAAATGAAAATGATTATGATACTTATCGAAATTTGTTGACGCGATGATCTTTTCTGGAGTAAAATAATAATGAAATAAATTTTGCATATTTTATGTTTTTTAAAACTATTATTGTTAGCTTTAGGTCTAGAAATAAGTTCTTAGAACTCATCTATCTTGTTAAAAGATAACGATTATCTCTCAATTATCTATGCGTCGTATACGCCTTACGTTAAGTATTCTTTTAAGCGGAAAATAGAATTTCTAAAATTCTTTTCTTCATAAATAAGAAATATGCGTTTAATAAGTTACGAAATTATTTTTTACTTTCGACGTTTCTTATCTTTTTTATTTCCTTCACTGTTTTGTTCTTTGGTTTTAACTACTTTTATTATATTCATTTCTTTTAATGATTGATAAAGACTTTCGGTGTAGATCGAAACGTCCCATTGTATATTTAGAATTTATTAAATTATTTTATTTTTAGTTTAACATCTTTTGTGTGCTCGTTTATTGGCCCTTGAACTTTTCGCATTGTTTTGAGACATACAAACTTTAAGACTTTTCATTTGAAATTATTTTTATTGTCAGCAGTTGAGAACTTGTCGCTGTAATTATTGCATGATTAAGAAGTGTCGCGTAATTAAAAGATTATATAATATTATTAATTTGTTACATTAAGATGTAAAGAATATATAGGTATGATGTGCGCAAATATCATAATTTTACGAACAGAAGGCTTGGAACCGTACGATCTAAACTGACGTTTAGGAAGGCTCGTAATTTCGACAAGCACATGAATCGAGCACGTGCCAAGTCATCTGGACAGAAATGTGAAATACTGAAACGCGAGAGAGAGAAGGATAAATAGCACCAGATTGAGAAAAAGGACAAACTTTGAAAAGCGACGGAGAAAAAGCAAGCGAAGTCTCGTTGACACGTGTGTGAATGAACTCTTTCTCAGTTGGGGTTCGGAAACCCCATACAATGTTCATGAAATATATAAGTATATTACGGCAAATGCTTCGCGCGGTGCAATTTTTCCGTCAAAATATTCACTAGACATAAAAGTGTGAGAATTATAAGATTGGTAAATGTTATTTAACTTTTATATGTTATCTAATCTAGGTAATTAGACATCTAGACATTAGAAAGGAATTACGAAATAGATGCAGTTTTTATTAGCCTATAAAACGCGTAACGTAATTAACAATATAATAAAATAATGCAACTCTTTGATATTTATATAAATTTATATAAAAATTATATAAGATCAATAAATGAATAAATTTATATAAATTCATTATATAAATTCAACGTATCTTTTATCAGATTTATTAATTTATACGCCATGCGTTTCTTTAGAATTCATCTTCTCTATCGTTCCCTATCGTTCCCTATCCTTCGTGTGCGATCTCGCGCAGCGAGAAACCTACATCAGCTTTAAACAGCGTGTATAGGTCAGATCGGTGTAATTTCACTGACGCTCCGAGAAGGTGGCATCGTGCGAAAGTGTAAGCCAGTCGACGCGGTGGTAAAGCGGTGTCGAACCGGTTCGCACCGAAACGAATTTCGAGATGCGCTAACGGCGGCGAAAGCCGGACCAATGTCGTTAGACGAAGGACGAAAATGCGACACGCTCGTTTGCAAAATTGCCATTTGTAGATACTGATAACGTAGTAAAAATCAGATTGAAATCATGGAAAAGAGTAATTTATTTCGTAATGTATGATATCAGCGAATGCTTTAACATTTCGAGAATAACAAATATATGTTTGAAGAACGTTTACGCATTTCATCGAGCATTATTACGTGACGATAAAGTTTCATAAAGTAAAAGTAATATATTCTCAATGTACGAACGCGTCATCACTCTCATTGTCGGTGTATTTGGGTTCCCGTTCGGCATTTATGAACGAGCACTCCATTGTACAAGCGGTGACACATCAATTAAAATGCATCAAGGATAGCGGGCAATTTGCATCGTAGGAGAAAATCTGATTTATTTGAGCTGACACAATTTCTCCTCGCTTTTTCGTGCCGGCCAGTTTTGACCGTTCTAGGTTGACCTTTTACCGAGCCACTTTAGCCAATCTCTAGAACCGATAGCGATCGCGACAATTTCTCCACTCTCAACACAGCCAATTTCCCGTGTGCATGTATGCGTGCGGCAGCTGCGTGCGAGATATAATTACGATTACCCGATCGTCGCTTTCTGTTCGACCGCGAGCGCACCTGCGCTTGATAGTTTCTGTCGTTGAACGGACATCTCTGCGTGTTCAATTCCCATAATAGTAATAAACTTTTTCTTTGCGCTACAACGTAAAAAACTTAATTTTTTAGAATATAATTTTATTAATTCTGTGTTCAGCAATAATGTTATAAAACTGAATATAGCTTACTTTATTCAACAACTAGTGAGAGAAATCATTATTATTATGTTATTACATTTTTAATTGACAGATTGAAAACAAGAGACATAAAAAAATTCATTCATAAAGACTTCATTACTATTATAAATGCTTCGAATATTCGATCATTAATACATAAACGATGCAAATCATAATATAGCTCAGAGTGCTCTGCGTTTCATTATAATTAATTATATAAACTTATATTCAAGCATTTAATAAGATATTCTATATTCAATTTTCACTTTTGCGCATTAAATGTCTTATCAATCCCATTCTTGATCTCATTTTACTATCCTCCTCTTTTTTAGTACTTTTCGTGTACAGTTTCTAAATTCCAAGTTACATAAAATAATGTTTTAAAAACTAGAAATGTTATATTTGTTTTTTTTTTAAACGATGCGAGTTTCAAGATGCAAACGATTAAACTCCTGGTTTAAACGAGCGAATGTCATTTATCATTGAACCCGCATGGATCGGCGTAGCGTGCACTTTACCTACCAACCGACTTCACGTTCTCCTTATTACTTACGCTGCTTTTTTTTCGTGCTTCTCTTGTTGCTTCTTTTCCGCGCGCTTCTTCGCGTACGATGTAAAAGCGAACGCGCCAGCAAAACACGTGAGCGAACCAGTGCCACGGTTACAGAACGAATTATTTTTAGCCTGCGGATGCCGCGCCGCGCCGTCGAGAGCATCGCAAGGACTCCCGTTGTTCCGTGAATATACATATATGAAAGGCTTGGAAAATCAATTCAAGCAAGAATCCTCGCTATCGTCTCCTGTTATGTTAATATATGCCGTTTTCATGATAGACGTGCGCATAATCCAGTTGACATTTTTAAAATCATACAGCATTCATTTTCTTGTGTTTCGATATGACTTTTATCTTCACCTTTCGCACTATTTAAATATTGCAGCTGTTAGAGCTACAAACAGATGTTTCCAAGAATGATCACCATTTCGATATTATCCACATTGCTGCAATTGAAATCAAATCTTTGTTAGAAGTTTCTTCTTCAATAAATATCAAAGTCAAAATATCGCGCTAATATCAAAAATCGAAATGTTAGATTAGACGAAAGATACTTTGATAAATAAAAAAACTATAAATGAGAGAGATATATATTGCTATTAGAAAATTAGTTTCCAGATTGATCCAAGCATAATGCGTAATATAAAGAATCGTATATATTAGTTATCTATCCGTCCACAAACTTCTGAGTAATTTGAGGTTGGAAGATCATTAGGTGGTTCCATAAATGGAGCGGAGTTTGCTCCTCGAACCGTTGCGATATTCCTTGATAAATGAGGTCGGGAACGAAAGAATTCTCGTTTCGCACAACTTTTCCAATTTCCGAAGATTGCTTTTCCGATCTCTTTATCGTCGTAATACAGCAAGCGTTAACTATAATGGAAGCCTACACACGAAAATATGTTTACATCGTGACACTACCACTTGTACTTTCCCACAAAAAATGCGCGATAAACTTCTTACTTTGAAAGAGTTTTGCGAAACATCCGCTATATAACATGTTTGACACGGGACGCAGAAAATGTCCGAAAAAGAATTTCAAAAGAGTCGAGTACTCTTTTTATATGCGGAACTCGCTACTTTTACCGTTGGAAAAGTCGTCTATGTTCATGAATGATGTTCATGAATGAGATAGATGATAAATGAATAAGATTTTCTCAATCATTGTAAAAAAGTCCATTATTATACGTGATATTTAAACAATATCGTTTTATATGCTACAAATTTCGTCTTTTATTTCATAAATGCTTATATATAAACCGTAAGCAAATATTTAGAAGGCAAGAAAGCTAATGGGCTTCTAGCTTATTTGAGATTTCTAACATGTTACTGTGCGTTTCGCGTTGTTATGTGTACAGGATATGAATATTCAATATCGCGTTTGATAAAAGCGGCAGAATAAGATACTTTAGGAAAGAGAAAATGTAATTATTCAGACAACGTTTTTTTTTGCCGAAGCATAATACTTTCCAGAAATTTTACGATCCATCGTTGTCATAATGAAACGCCTTATTACTTTGACCTAGGTAAACTTCTTTTCCGAGCAGATCTCTCTTCTAACATGACTTTCGTAGCCAACAGCTGCCAGCGGCAAAGTTACCTTCCTCCATTTGATATTTTAATAACGAGAAAAACATCGTTTAGGTAGCATTAAGCTTCTCAACGTTCTATAAACTTTTCATGAATAAAACAATCATATATAAGACAAGTCAAACAAAATATTGTGAATAAATATGATATTGCTCCAATGAAAAATTGTTTGCAATGTTTCGTTTTACGTATTTATGTTGCTTTTATTTTTAGGTTTTGTTGTAAGCAAATACATTATCTCGCGTATGATACGATTCTTTATCTCCGACACAGATCTCACGACATTCTAACGGAATGTACGCGATATATCGGTACACCATGGTACACGGGTATTGTTAGTGGAGGAGAAAAAAAATCGTGCGAGCGGAACGAAGTATCGATCAATATTTCCAGGGCGTTCTTATTGTATGCGCGATTAATAATAGTTATTGGGCGCGAGAGCTGGCGCGCGCCGTATCGTCGGGAAGATAAATTCCTCGGGAGGATATGCGGACCTTGAAGCGGACGGAAATTCTGCGGCAAGCACATGGACCACCTCTAATGGCTATCCGATGAAATATGTACGGCAAGCGGCGGAGCATAACCATTTCCAAAATCCCCCATTCGCGCGCGACGACCTAGATATACATACATATGTGCGCGTTACGTATACACAACTTGGGAGATGACTTGTACGAACAAGTACGAACAATGTGCTGTACGCAAAACGATGCATTATGCTGTCGCATTAGCCTGGCTCTTAGCCATGCCGCATCATAAATACGCGCTAACAATGCTCGCTAGGTCTTCGCTTTGTGATAATGACATCGAAGGTGAAGTATTCATATGCATGGTCGATAATTTTCTGGTTTCGCATGACGCACTGTGTTACGTGTTACGCCGTTTGTTCCCGTTGCTTGAGATCCATTTACCTTGAATCCAGTTCTCCGCACCGCGCCAAAAGCGCATTTCGAATGCTTCTAATAAGTTCTAGCTGAGAAGACAAATGGGGCAATCACCCGGATTAAAGTCTTATTTGAAAGACGTGTTTTCTCTTTTAAAGTAGCACTGTTCCGTGATCTGTGTCACGGCGTCGTAAATTTGGTAGCCGCTGACTTCAAAATTAATTTCCCCTATCGATAAAAAATTTAAAAAACATTTATAATATTTCATCTCAAGAAGTTTCGAACTTGCTAATTAGAATTCATTACAGCTGCGATGATGTAATTTTAATGACCAACGATTTCTGAAATGTACGTTACTGTATTTGCTGGCACACAGAGCGCGTAACATCGAGAAACAGCGGGCAAAGTTAAAGTTCGGTATTGAAACTTGTATCGATAAAACTGTGCCCGCATTTCCTCGAGCCGCTTGCCAAGAACTGATCCCGTGCAAACAGAAGTTATACATGAAACATAACGCGCCGAAGAAGTTGGCTACGCGACCTGCTTCGTCCAATATTAAACGAATAAAATTATGGTACAGGAAAACCGTCGAAGAAATTCTGGCAATGATACAATAATACTATTATATATTCTCATTTCCTATTAGATCATGCGTCGTTTAAGCGTCAATAAAAGTATATTAATGTATCTTTTCATTCGTACACACTCTTTCAAATGCAATTGCTGTTTTTAAACGTAATTTGTTGGCGATAAAAGTCGAGCGACATAATGATACAATCTTGAAACGTGTTTAACAAAGAATTTGATGCAATCCGTGGAGAATAATGGAAGAGGAAAGAAAACAGGAAGTTAAGTCTTCCTCTGCATGCTGATGAAAAGACGAAAAAGTGACACTGTTCAATGAAAACACAACAATGAGAAAGCGGCACAACTCTCAAAGAAGCTGAAAGAGAAGAGCACCTGCTGCTAGATTTACCTTGTCTCCAACAATATTCTTCCGGTTCCGGTACGTGTGATTGATACTACAAAGTACACGTTCTCACCGGATGCCATCGGAAACAATTCGTATCGTATCGACACTATAGCGCTAAAAGTAATTTTTACGTCAATTATTACAATGATAAATTTCTATCGAGAGATTAACGTATCTTCCATTGTATTAAAATCGTTTGTTTTTGCAACCTATACACTTACAGAGACTTTTTAAAAATTAATTTTTATAGAAATTATTATCTTTGCCTCTCTTCCGTACTAACAGTTTTCAGTATTTTATGGAACTGACTATTTTAAATCTTAAAATACTTGCTAAAATCTTTAAACATGTCGAGTTTAAATTTTTTAAGTCATGGATCAGCAGAAGATTATGAGATAATTACGGAAAATAAAGGAATAATTTCGCGTAGAGGAAGAAAATTAACCTGGAACGGAAGGACATACGAGTATGACGTACGTACGAGCGCCGAAGGATAAGATGCACTTATGGCATTTGAAAAGAAGATAACGAGACAAAGACGGAGAAGCGCATGCTGCATTCGTTGCATGTCCGAGGCTCATGTGTGTCAGCGCGTACGTAACGCACGGAACGGCCGGAAACGCACACGGTATTCGTCGGCCTAAGCTACAAACAAGCTGTGTCCATGAGTGGCGGCCGCATATGCGGCAATTTGAATAATTAACGCGCACGGGGTGCCCCAACGCGCGGGTAGATTGTCTCCCTGCGAGACAAATGCGTTTGCCAATCGACGGACCGAGAAATAAGGGTCACTCGGTTATATCGTCAATAAAAACAAAGGTGACTGGTAAATTATATCGAGAGAATAAAAAAAATGTCATGGCCTTTTTAACGATCGCGCCACAGACCGAGTCGACCTCGGAAGGCGCGGCAGCAAATAGAAAAATTAGCGATTTTTCACGAACTGCAATTGACAGTGCAGTTTGCACAATGCACGAATTTCAATAGTTTTGTTGCGTAAAGCGGTGTTGCGTTCACGGACAATGTGCAAAACGGCTCGAATTCTCAAAGGTTACTATACTATTCGAGGTTATTACATTTTGATTTTATTTCATGCTCTAAATTTATTTCATTGCTTTAAATTGCGTTGAATTAATTCGCAGCGCGAATAAAATTAATGAATATTGTAAGTCAATTAATTACACATGAAAAATTAAGCGGTTTTTGCTGCTGCATTTCCACTAATAAATGAAAAAATTAATTAATAAATCGATTCCAATATTCCTTTATGTCCTTAATTTCAATAGATTCGCTGGATCGTATTAGCGTTCAATTTTTTCGCTCTTAATCGATGCGAAACACCGCAAGATACTGCCTTTTGAAGCAGCGAACAATCGTAAATACGCATTGAATCGCGCCGGCATATTGAATGCTTCTGATCTTTCCACGATCGCCGACGTACGCATAGCGGCGTTATTTCTCGGGGAACAATCGCGCTTGTAATTAACATTCCCAGGAAACGACCTGGTAGCACGCTTGATTGTAAAATTGATATTAGCGACTAATTAACTTCGCAGACTGATTAACTAGATTTTACCTTCATCGTCAATCTGCTGTACTATTATCTGCGGTGGAAAACCTCTTGGCAAAGACTGGGACTTTAACTCACCTGTAACAAAAAAAATATAAGATATTATCAGAAACGTTAGTTTTACCAATGATTAACGATCGTTTACAACACAGTCTTAAACAGAATAGAATGCAATCGAAACAATTACGCAAGTATATTACGTAATTACATTTCCTATTTTTAAATGAAAAAGTTTCTTCCTCGAAATTCAAATTATTTACGTTGGTCCAGGCAAGATATTGCCACTGATAAAACAAATTTGTAATTTTCGCACAAATAAGACTTTGAAGATATATAACATTGATCAATCTAGAACGATATTTATTATCAGTGATGTTTCGACGTCTCTTTATTGGGGACGATCTATTTGTTAAATCGCTGAGTCAAGGAAAGCAAACTTGACCCTCGATGTCTGGCCCGACTGAATCTAGCAGAACACTCACATTTACGCACTCCCCGGAAGTGTCGCAACGGATTATCTCCAATCGCGCGAGTGGAGACTTTGGCAGGGATGGAACTTCCCTCGAGTTCGTGTATACTTTAGGCACCCCCACATAAAAATTAATGAAGGCATTTTCATTGAATTCGACCCGGGTCAAGCACCGCGACGCACGATCGGACGTACTGGCTGAGCCCAATCTGGTCAATTAAACCAATTTCGGCGACCCTTCGGTCTGTCGGAAACTATCGGCGATTTTCTCCCGCGTCCTTTCGCAAGGCAGAACACACGCATGCACATATACGTACATACTCATTCGGGTCACGGGGCATGACCGCGAGCGAACGATGCATTCGTGCAAACGCGGAACGTATAGATATACGTGCGAAATTACATGAACCAATTAAGGCCTTCTCAACCACGTCTGTTGATCTGTCAATCCCGCGCTCGTTTGTGACACTTTATACGCAGTGGATCGCGCTAACGAAGATCGCCGTGACATAAGTGAAAAACTGCAATATATGTCACGCGTTCTTAGGATATAATAATTTTTGCGGATATGAGAAATTCGGTATACCGTAAATATGTTCGTTGCTATATGTTGCGTTGGGTAAATATGGCTTTTCGTAATTACTCGCGGCAACGATGTAAATTAATTTTGCAACATAGAGGAACAGAACGAGTAATATCGCGAATTATTTTAGCGCAGTGACGCATGAATGAAGCCAACACCATTAGCGCTTATTTTGTATTATTTCTCTTTTCATTGTATTATTTCTTCTTTCTCTTGTTCTGTCTGTAATTATATTTATTCCATATTTCACTCTTTCGCAGTCAGTGAGATTAATTTCGGGGCATGGTCCCTTATTTATTAAAATTTAAGTAATAAAAGCAAATACACATTGAATGAGTAGTTTCTATAGCTTCGCTAAAAACAATAATGTCTTCTGTACAAAGTTTAACGTTGCAACAAATAAGGTCGCCGGTAATTAAATCACCTTTGACTTTTGCTCATTGCGTAAGCCGGCGATTCATCTCGCGTAAGGTTACTTTTCATTAGATGCTCTGGTGAGTAATTCGCCAATTGGCCAGTTATTTCACGATTATGAAATATTTGTTCTAATGTAAAAATTAACATGTAACATTAGTCTGCTATTTTTTAAAGATAAAAACGCATATTAAAATCGATAAAGTGCTGTAAAAGCACTTGAACATTAGCGTATATTTTTCGTTACATGTAAGTTTATACGAGTTGAAATGTTGGAAAAAACCATTTTACTGCAAAAACATATTAAATTAAATTGTAATCTGTACTCTATATAAATTAATTATACAGTGTTATCTGCATTTATACGTACAATATGAGTGTTGTTTTCAATAACAAAAACTATATTACATTATCATGCATATAATAATTAAATGTTCTATACCATAAAATTTGACCTTTAATGTTGTCAAGTAAATAATAATAAAATACGAGCGCTAAAAATACCGAAAGTAATCCATTTTAATTGTCTCCTAGCCATGCGATAAGAATCTGCAGAAACGATTTTCGCGTGTTCAGAAGGCGTGTCGCCGCGCTTGTCATTATGTTACTTAGAATAGGATAACTATAACCGTTACGGACTACTAATTCCACGTTTCTGTGCGTCGCGCGTTTCTATGTTATCTGAAATCTTCTGAAATCGGTAACGCTTCTCACGTTGCGCAACGATTAGAATATGGTGAGAAAAGCGGGTGAGGGCTCGAAATAAAGGAGATCACATTAGAAGAGATCGCGAGATCGTCCGTTTCTTACGAAATCCCATTGCCTCTCTTTATGGTCATTGCGTCATTCTGTTCACGTTAATACTCGGCGAGCAACTCTCCCGAGAGCGAAAAAATCGTCGTTTGCTCTCCGTCGCTTTCATACTCTTCCACGAAATCGCCTTTGTCGTTGGCACAAATGAAATTAATCGCTATAGGGCGAAACCAGGTCATAGTGCGTAACGAGATATGATCTTTTTTTGCTCCGTCAAATGGCGCATAATATCATTAATTTTATACATCACGGTACATACAATTGAGTTTAGCTTCGACATAAAATGAAATTTTACGCGAATACTTCGTCCAATAACAGCGATTACATTTACTATGATTTAAAGAGCTACAAATAAGAAAATAATAAAATTAATCGCTGAGAATAATATACAATAAAAACGAATTAGTCGTATATTATTTATTTAGCATCAAAACGCAATTTAATCAATTTATAAATTTAACCTTTAATCTATATCTGCAAACCGATCTTTACCCACAATTGTGTATAGCTAATTAACAACTCGCTAATTTAATAACATTGTTTAAAATTAATTACAATAATGTAATTATATTAATTTACATTGCTTTATCTGTAATCTATTCGCGACAAATGTCTCCAATCCTGCTCATCCAATTGTAATACATTGGCAAATTAATAAATTTCGATTTATTTACTATTCAACGCCCATGCATTTAACTTGTATGATTAACAAGAGGGTTGGCGAACGAGAGAAACGACTCGAAAGACACCAAGGATATTCTTCGGCTGTAATTGCACACCAGTTGTCTTTTTCTGGTTGAGAAACCGGGACACATTTTTCCTGCCGGTTGGTGAATTGAATCTGCTCGCGTTTCTTGGTCATTGTTTCGCGTTCTCTGCATTTTTAACTGCAGCTTCGCCGCCTCTTTTGCGTAATCCGGTGAAAGCCGCATTCATTGCGCACCTTTGCCAATTTCCACGCGCTCGGTCTACTTCCGCCCTAATCTGCGCGAGATCTTGAAGAAATCTCGCATGCTTAGCAAGCTTAAGGATCTGCAAACGGCGAGGAAAATTGTTGCGACGGTATGAGATAAGTATATATAATGTATTTCGCAGATTACGCTCCACCATTTTCAATTGTGTTTCACATGAATTTCGTAGGGTAATCACAGCTTTTCACTTTCACAGAGAAAGAACTCTCAATGATGTGCAAATAAAGAAAATTGGACGGTTCAATTCGATATCACAAAAGATCCGGTTTGGATAATAATAATTAATCAGTAATTTCATTCTCCTCTAATTCATTCTTTCTCGTTTAATTTTGCATTTCGTCAATTATTCTGTTCAATTATTTTCATTTACATTACTGTTCGAAATTAATATTCGATGTATGTCTTCCACAAGTTTCGTACAAATCATATCGCTGTCAATTAAAACTTTATATCTAGAAATCCGTTCTTCGATCGAGTGCAATTTTAAATATCGCATTGTGTACAAAGTAAATAAGCGAGCATGCCCACATATTTGTTCCATATGCGATTTCTCATTTCAGTTTCGCGGATGGCCCGCGAATATGGGTCATATAGTTTGCGCGCATGAGTGCCGCAATACTACCCGCACAACTGCATCGAAAAACTCTTTTTACCCGCGACCCGAAATTCCGGTACAGTTTTGCGTCGTAACGGCGACCATAGATCGTTCTATATTGCGGCTTTCGTTTGCGCAGCAGTTCCCGTCTCATTCGACCGACGAAACGCGTAAAAATACTGCTGGCTCAATTCCAGCCGGTCGATCTTCTCGCGTAAACACTAGGAAAATCGTTCTACCATCTTTCGACATGATCGTGACGAGAAAAGCAATATCTTTCTAGATATGTGAATCGAACGAATAAAAGAGCGAAATTAAATAAATGCAATGATCTGAGAAAATAGATTGGTTGTTTGTAAAACTTGTTATTACCGAAGGAAACACTCGAAAAGATCGACAAATACTATATACTAAAAACTTCTTTAGTTATGACCACAAAATTATAAAATACATTTTTTATAAGATAATATTTATGAAAATATGTTTACGCGAGAGCACACTTACACTCCACGAAAAGATGATTGTTATCATGCTCGCGCAACGAGGACAATTCCGGATCCAAGGTATGCCTGTGTTGGGATCCTCTTCTTGGCAACGTAGAAACTCGTCGTAATAACGGCGCTATACGGGCATTACATTTGCGTTGACAAATCCAAAATTATGAAAATATGAAAAGAATAAGCGTATAGCCTTATCGAGAAAGCTATAAAGTGTCTGTCAAGCATACGCAAATAAGAAAAACTTACTAAATATAAGGTTTAACTGTGCTACTTGTATTTAGAAAATGTTGTCAAATTAGTAAAAATGTTTTCAAGTTAGTAAAAAGTAAAGTGTGATTACTGTGATTGGAAAAATGAGCGATATTTTATAAATTTTTAATGTTTAATAGATAAAGAATATATGTAGATAGTATATTTTTATAGGTAAATATAGAACAGATTAATATGTATAATTGTTATTCATATTAATAATATCCAATGTTTTAATAAATAGTGCGTGTTTGATAAGCGTCGATAATTCACAAGACATCTTTCAGATAAAAAAAGATATTTAAGCATCTTAAACATCCGGAAACTACAAGCACCAATCAATTGAGAACCACTGTCGCAATCAGAAAACCAGATAAGACCGACGACAAAATACGGAAACGCTTCCGTAACTCTATCGCTTCGCACACGTATGTCCGTACTGCATTTGAGGGGAAAGGATGCGAGGGGAGAGAGAAAACAGATATTTAATACAGAGACATGCTGGTCCATTCATCTCCGTCGGAATGGTGACTGCGCGGTAATCTGCTGAAATTGCCATACACATATGCATACCCGCATACACCACGTTATATTCTTCGTACACATTCGTATTCGATAGCTTATATGAATTATAGTTTATCAACTATATATTTTGGAAGAAATAGGTTATGAAAACAAGTCTGTGGACTATATATAAATCTATAGACTTGTTTTCGTAACCCATTTCTTCCAAAATTGACGGAAGCAAATATAGATAGACGTAGCATTGCGGTATTTTTCCTTCCGGTTGTCCCACATATTGTCTTCGAATTATTATGTATATTGCTAAACGTTGATGTTGATTTAATATGAATATTATATGTATACACATATATTTTTGCTATTGTTGCCATTTTCTTATCTGTCTTAATTCTTTTTCTGCAAATAAAACCGATAACCAGTTCATGTTATCTTGTCCACCGCATATAGTAAACGGACCACGTTGATATATTGCAACATACTGTTGAATCTGTGATGCATTGTCGGCGATTGTGATTGCGCGATGTACTGATCGGCAGAACGCTAAAGCCGTTTCATTAGCAAAAGGACAAGAGAAAGCGCGGTCAATTTCCAAATCACAATTACACGTGTTTAGCGAACGTGCAATTTACTTTCGAAACCCGTAATACCTGCGATTTATTTCATCCGTATTTTTACTCCCGTGTTGAATCCACGCGCCGTCACACGGATTCATTCAGAAGAATTATTTTGAAAGAAAACATTCTGTGTTATAGCACGTGCATACGTGCAACATAATCAAAAATTAATTCTGTTAATCTATTTAACACTTATGAATTTAAAACGTCAAATAAAAATTTTATGATAGATAATCATTTCTATATTTTGACTTTCTAAAACAATTAAATGATCCAAAAATTTAAAAAATTTTCATATGATGCAAAATAAATTTATAAATCCAATTAATTACAAATACAAAAGATATATCTTTCAATTCTGTGAAAATCAAATCCGAGAATTGAAAGAATTCAAGCCATTTCGCGAATCGCGAAAGAAAGGAGCAATAATAAGGCGTGGCTCATAATGAGGAAAGACTATCATCTCGTCAACCACGCTGTATTTCCGGTGCGAAATAAGCAGACGCGCTACTCCTTGCCGTACAAGGAGATTGACTCATAAGACAACGTAGGAGGAGCCAGATGAACCTAGCCCACTACTCAATACGATGATTCCGTTTGAAAACTAGATTCTCAACCGGTTCGTTCAACATCTTATCGCAACATTATACCTATGTATAATATTAGGAATATATTTTAGCATCAAATTAATGCAAAATAGTGAATACATTTGTTCTAATTTAGAGTTTTAAGATATAATACATCCATAACATTTAAAAATTCTGTTATATTAAAGAAATAAAAATATTAACAAAATTATGTTTCAAATGTATCATTTGATGAAAAAAATCTCAATTTGAGGCAAAAAAACGAATTTACTGAGCTTATTTTTGCAATTTTAAAATAGTATTTGGCTAGTCATTAAAATCATTTTATTAATCTATTGTTCAGTGATCGAGAATATGTCCAAGTTGAGTGTATTTAACGGAGATTGGGCATAAGCATTTATGGTGCATAATTAGAGCGTCGCTTTTACGAGCTGTCGCAAGAAGAAAAGAGTGCGAGGACTACAATGGACTATTTCAGCTCTTAAAAGGCAAGCGACACTCATAATTACTGCATTTCGATTGTGTGCGAGTTCAGAGGAAAAGAAAGTATTCTACGGGCCATAAAACATTATGGCAAATCCGCGCGCTTGATTTGGCTTCTTCGGCAAAAACAAACTCTGACTCAGCGAATCGTGATGAACTGCGAGACGAATTCTGATTGTTATTATACCGGATAAAGAAATACGCGTAAAAACAAAACCGTTTCTTAACCGTTGTCATTTGTTATGCTATTATAATTGTGAAGCCTTTGAAATCATATCTATAAATTAACATACATTTTTTATAAAATTAAAAAATATTTAATTTGTAAAATAAGGAGGTAAGATTATCCAAATGTTAATATTCTTAATGCATCAAATGCAATGACAGCAACCGCTTTTTTTCGTAGCTCTACGTATAATAGCTCTTTTCTAATTAGATCTTTATTATCTTTTAAAAGATATCACGCGGCAAGTGTATTCTCATAAAACTCAGTAAACTGGAAAGCTCTGTTTCCCCTGAAAGACATTCGAAGAAACGTGTAAAGAGATACATCCTCCTTCGACCATTTTCTAGCCCTTTGGCGTTTGCGCACCCAGCCCGTCTCAAGATTCTACCTCGCGAAGAAAGAGATTACGGATGCGTGATGTTACAGAGATGCGGAGGAGAGAGTGGGTGAGGAGAACGTAGGAATCGCGCTCGCACGAGAGCGGAGCACACGAAGAACGAGGCGGCGGAAGAGGAAAGAACCCTCGAGACGAAAGACAAAGCCGCCATTACTCTCGTCCTCCAGCTGACGGTACGCGCCGTAAAAGTTCTAATTATTAATGTACCTGTTGTGGGACGATCCCGCAGCGCAAAAGAAAGCAACCGGATAAACGTACAGTCGGATGATAATTATTGCTATATTTTTGTGCCATGGTTATTTCATATGATGTTCGTGTTTTCAAAATTTATTGAGAGCTCGTTATCGCCGCTCGTTAATTTCTTGCCTTGAGTAAAAACTTGCGAAGCTTTCATTACACTCGGCTCGCCAAAATAAAGAGTCTACGTAAAATACGCAATAACAGATCTCATTTAATGCAAAATTAAAAAAAATTATCTCTATATTTCAGCGTTTACATCAAAATTTCTATTTAAATATAAATTACTTTGTAATAAAAGTTTTGTACTACATATATATTTCTGTCATTGTCAAAAATCATTATCTGCAAATCTGAAGGGTTTATTATATTATATTATATTATATTTTTATTATAACTAAATGTTATTACAAACAAAAATTAGAAATATTATTACAAAAAAGACCTCTTCTCCCCTTCCCCCTCTCTCTCTCATACGCACTCATTTTCAACCAGATTAATCCAATTTATAATACCATGTAAATTATTAATTTACATCGTAAGAATAGCAATTTGTTATACAAATTAAAACTCAAAAGACTCAATTCTATTTCAATACCTATAACACATATAAAATGTTTTTTTTTTAATTTATATGTAGTTCATAAAACAAACCTAACAATATTCGAATTTATCAATAAACAAGAAATGGGATCATGTATTAAATCGGTCGAAATAATTCCCTCTTAACAACCGTAATCACAATTAAACGAGATAGTTACACCGCGTGAAATCGAAGTACGGGAGCGTGGACTCGCCTTACATCATTATTCGCTTGCATTACCAGGTCGCAGTACAAAGAGGATACTCGTGACTCGGTGTTCCGCGCCTTGAGTCGCTTCTTCTCCTTTGTACCAGCGTCGCTCCATATCCGGAACCGTCCATAGTCCGCAATCCGATCCGCGGCAGCGACGGCGGCGATTAACTATTTACTCGGAAAAATTGGAAACCGGTCTCTCCACCCGTGTGAGAGATGACGGTTTCGTCTTACGCCATCCGCGTGAATTACCCGGCCACCATTTCGAATATTACTCCACGCGTTAATCCTCGAGACGGCAATTTTCTCGCACCCTTGATTCCGTGCTCCGCTTCCAAACAGGAAGAAGCTGAAATGGTCGTTCAATGCGTGCGCGGTTCCGTATTTGGAACGATCCATATAACGCTGCGCCCATACCTCGATCCCCGTGGCGATTCGTTCCGCCAATTAATCCATGTAACTGTTTCATTTGCGTCGCGTTATTAACGATTACGGCTTCGAAATGTCGGTACATCGAAATTATTTAATATCTCGACAAATAGACCTTTTTGAACAAACAACGAAATCTGTCTCTCTCGTCTTAAGAAACACAAACGAAAAGCGTGTAAAAGTTCTGGTCCGATTACTTTATTGTAGTCACTCTTTCATCATGACGCTGCGAGTATAAAATTCTAACGGTTCATGTTATCTCAAAATAATTATGCTGAAACAATTAGTTGCATATTTTTTCTCATATTATATAAATTTAATCATTTGTAAAAAAAAAAATTTACATTTACGTATTATGATTTATGACGAAGATTTTTCTAATGATGCGTATTAAATTTTTATATTATCTAAAACTCAAATCTGATACATCTGTGAAAAATGCTGCAGCCTGGATAATAATATGTTTAACATATACGCTCAATTATATTCTTGAATTATAAATAGCAGAAATAGAATGATATTTCCTACTAATCAGAATTTTAAATCGAGTTTTTATACTACACGTGTACTTCAATTAATTTTGTTCGCGTCACCTCCTTTTGCGCAACAGGCGACTACGATCTAACGATATATATTTACAACAATACTCTCGTTATTTTTTTAGAATGTTTTTGCCTTTTTTTTTGCTTTGAAAGTGGAATCACGAAACGCAATTTCACCGCGCGTGAAAAATCGAGTCCCACACGACAGCCGATTTCAGGTCGGTATCATAGCGGACAGTGATTTTTAATTAAATACGCGGACGTTTCAATTAAAACCATCGACTGGAGAGGTAGTCCCGTCATTTTCTTCCTCTTTATTCATCCGTTCCATTCACAGAGAAGATGGAAACAGGACGATTCGAATTTTAAATCCACCTCGAAAGCGCCATAAATAATTCATGTCTTGCTTCCAGATCGCGAAAAAGTTCGAGGGGGATTTGACGGCATTGGCAGTGATTCCGGATTAAAAGAAAGCTAGATAACGGATGTCAATCCAATCAATATAGGAGCTTATTCACACTATCGGCTTCTCCGCTCTTTTATCTGTATTTTCATCGCTGTTATATAGATGTTCACAGTCATGTTTCTTTTCCGTTCTATTTTCTCAGCCTTTTACTCTTTTGCGGAGCATCCGTGAAACGCAATAATGCTTCTCCTCGACCTGACTCCGATTTTATATCAACTTCACTGAATTACCGAGTTGCTGAAGAGAATTTATCTTACATTATAGTTAAGCACACTTAGTTCTCTTTTTTTTATTTTCCTCCTTTCCGTCTCGCGCGAGCTACCGCTTCGCGACCCGTCATATTTTTCCTCCACTATATACGGTGTCGTTCCCGCTCGATGTTTCAGCAGATGCCGCCAGAGTTCTGACTTCTCTCTTTTTCTCTCTTCCGACCGTGGGATGTCGAATGCGAAAGGCGTCAGGTCGATGTAACGTCGAGGACTGAGGAACGGGTAGAAATGAAAATTTTATAGGAAATAAAAAGGTACAGCGCGTAATATCCGATTGGTTCCCTCCGTAGAAAGCCGAATGAAAAATTGCGGCGATGAAGAAACTTCTCGAATCAAATTTCGCGAGATGAAACAAAGCTGGTATAAAGGCGGAGAAACGGGGAACGCACGGCTTCGCCTACACTTGATCGGTGAGCGAAGAAAACACAAAATAAGGAAAAGACGACGCGAAAAAAAAACGTTCCTTAACGTTTGCGCAATTTTATCACGGTTCGCGCGGATGATGAATAATCTACTAGTTAACGCAATCGCGGTAAATCTGGACGATTCGACGATGGTTTTACAAGCGATAAAGCGCTACGTGAAGTCACAACAACGCATACACGCACACACACATTTTCGCGCGTTCGGGATATTTAATGACGTGAGGCAAACAAGTTGTGGTTTTCATTTCCGCAAAAAGACCCTGAGCTTCTGCCGGCAACTCGCAGCGAGGCTGCGCTATTATTGAAACAATGTACGAAGCGAGTTAATCGAGAATAATACCAGCGAAGCGTTCATTGTAGCAGTTGCTGTTAGCGAAGAATCCACCGTACAAGTCAAAGCGAGAAGCAATAGAGTGCGTATTTATATTTTAGAGAAAAACCTTCATATTTTAAGATAAAAAATCCTTTGACATTTTGCATTTCAAACTTATCTATCCATCTGAATCGCTCGTTATTGAAACAAGACATTGAAGAAGCTAATGAAGATTTCTCTCTAAAAACAAGATACGCTATTCCCTCATAAACTTACAAACGTTGCCCGAAGGAGAATTCTCATCTTTGGAGCTTAAATCCAAGTGATTCTTCTTCTTTCGGCGCATAATGGAGTTCCACACCTTCTTGCGGCTCATCCTAACGTCCGCGTCGCGATGACGATCGCGTAATCGAGTGATAATCGCCCCCAATGCGGAACACTTTTGTCTCGTTTGCAGTTACGACGGCAAACTCTCGTATTGTAAACACCGGTAATGGTATGATCCAACAAGTGGGACACCCGACCTCTTTCCCCTCAATTAAACGCGTCTTATCGACGCGTCATCGTCAAACAACATACAGCACGACCACTCCCTCGAGATGTACCGAATCATCAATCAGTCTCTACAAATTCGCAACGGTAACCGCTTTCCGTCCACGCACGGTCAGTCTCTGAATATACGCGCCAATATCTAAGCATGTATGTATTCCTTCTCCCTTTCCGATGAGATATCCTTTAATCCTTTTAATTTACACAGAACCAAAAATATGACAGATATGAAGACCGATCATCACACACCATCTGATTTTTTTTTAACAGAATGCTCCTCTCTCTCTCGGCACTCGCGTTGCTACACATTATTTATACGGCTCGTTCGATAAACCGTCACGATAACGGATAACGAGTTGCGACGAAAAATTGGCAAGCAGTGAAGAAAGAAAAAGGAGTCGAACACGATGACCGTTTAGGACCGCGTGTACCACGACAACTGTGACGGATCACTCGGCTTGGTCGCTGAAAAGCAATGACCTAGCACACTTCACCGACTTTTATCCGCGCCGCTCTCGCAACGTCCGCCCGAGGGACGGCGTGAACGTACTTATATCGGTGTCGTGTCGGAAGAGCGAGCGATGATGAGTACGACGACGACGACGACGACGAGCCGTTTTATCGCATCCGGCGCCGAGGACTCTTTCGATGAGGAGGATTCCGGCGCGTTAGCGTTCGCTGCACCAATCGGCTCGTGCGAAATCATCGCACGCGGCGCGAGGAGGGGTTACGATGACGAGGAGTAGACTCGAGTTAGGATTACGAGATTACGAAGATGATTCTATTTTTGGTAGATTTATTAATCAGGCATAATAATCGCGCCGCGCCGCACACATTCCGAATCAATTTCGTGATTATCTATCGGGCGAAAATAAGATTTGACGCTCGTGGACGATTCACCGGCGAAGGTTTTTTTTATGACGAGTATTTTCTATTTACATCAGGTTTTATTTATTTTGGGGCCTCAAAAGAAAATTTCCTTCGTAACTTATAAATGTATGAATTGCTTGTGCGCAAAAGTTGTTACGTTATTGCGAATGTAGTACATACGGCGTTTCTGAACGTGAAGTAAATATAATTTCTATTCTCAATTCAGTCTGGAAATCGAATATCTATACATGCGATATATCGCAGCGTTGCGTTGCCGCAGTACAATATCCATGTATTATTTCTACGTGTAATGCAATTTCAGTCGGAAGCCGCGCGGGATCCAGAAAATTCCCGCTTTGAGTTTGCATAACCGAAAATACAGAAATATGAAATTTCAATGCATTTTCCACGTGCAGAAATAATAGCGCAATTTAATTCCTAAAATTAATGAGAGAGCAATCGACAATAAAAATAATATTAATTTTAGGCTTGTCGTAAAGATTAACATTTCCTGCATGTGTCCTCGAATAAAAGAAAGCGAGGAGAATAATTAAGTATGACAACGAGTAATTAAACAATGTAAATTAGTCGATGGAAAGCTTCCGCGACATTATATACACCATGTAAGACGAAACAACACGGAGGGGCTTCCGGATGCCATTCAATTTGCCTCGTCAATCGAGTCACACGCGTGCAATCGTCGCGACGATGGCGATGGGAGGAGACCACGCAAACTGTCCGAGACAGACTGCCTGTCCCTGTCCATGATGGATCTTCATTCCGTAATCGCCGGAGGATGCGTGCGGTCGCCGGTGACGATAAGCATTGGATTATGACGGAAGTTGCGTTTTCCCAAAATAAACGTATACGGATTAAATGCGTCGTAAAATCATTGGCACCCAGTTTGCGAGAAATTCAATAAAATTTTATTTTTCTTTTTTGTCTAGATCAATCTAAGAAAGTATCGGGGAAGTATTATAGAACCTAAAATTAAAAAATATGACAGATACTAAAAATGGATATGCACTGGAAATTATCAGATTGTTCAAGTATATTTTATTAGTGTAAGTTTAGCTTAATAAAAACTAATTTATATAATACAAAAACATCGTTAATTTCGAATCTTATTAGTTTGTCAAATATTACAATCTGCATGTAGCAGAATGATAAATTTTAAATAAAACAACATATGTTTTTTTTATATTTTGTTATAAAGATTTACAAAAAACTGTAAAAAATATTCCTATCTGAAAAAAATTGACTAGATTTATTCGATCCTAAGAATATTCGATTTCAGCCCAACCTCATTGATAAAATTAATTTCCACTTGATTTTGCTCGATTCTACGAATATCTGCACTTGAACAGAAAATTCAAATTTTTATGAATATTTATCGAAATGTGTTAAATGTTTATTCTGAGAATGCGTTTGAAAAGTAATTCTATGAATTGTGAATAATTTTGAAACAAGTGCGAAAGAAAAGACTCAATGATGACGAAAATGGATTCCTGATTTTTTTTTCTTCGGGTCGGAGCGATACGAGCGAGATAACGTCGCTCGTGAAATCACGCGTGGAAATCGTTAGCATTTTCCCACGCGCGTCGACAGCGACATGCAATTAACCACCTCCGCCGCGAAATAATCCTCGCGAAACAATGGCGAGATTAGGGACGCAGGCGCAAAGTAGGCGATGCAAGACGCGCGATCTTCATTCCGCGCCGCTACCAGAAGCAAAGTAGAAAGCATTTTGTTTGTGTTAACGAGCGCACCTTTCCACCAGATTAGATTTAGATCGACGCAATTTTAATTATATATATTAATTCATGAGCGCAGCGTTAAGAACCGTCTTGCAACGCGATGATTTCCTGCTTTCTTTGTCGACGAAATTTAGAACTCAGATTCCAATATTATGGAATTGAGATGCGAGATATAAGTTGCTTTCCATTTACATCAAAACTCAGATAATTGTCACTTGTGATGTCCTAACTTTCTTTTGCATGCTGGCAAGTGAGATTCAATTGAGTTTTATCCACAATCGAGACCGTATGCTTTAATAAATATAATAGATTCACATTAAAAGTGAGATTATGAATCTGTATTGTTATGCGATAGCTTTGTCACCAAAATAAGCAGGTACTTAAGTACAAAATGACATATCTTACCTGAGTATAAAATACTCACATAACTGTGACTCAGATCATTTGAGTGTAAATAGAAAGCAACCATAATAATTAAAATTTTTGATATTTATAGATAAATTTATCATTTAGATAAAAAAGATATTTTATTCTTTTGATGACCTTGTTCTTTTAACTAACTCGTGATATTTCAGGAGACGTTTGTTTAGAACTTATACTAAAAATATAAGGGCGTTATACATATATAGATGCATATAGAGTTCATTCGCAATTGACATAAGATCAGCACTATACTAAAAGCATAGTTTATATTAAAAAATATATAAGTCAAGAGTTAAAAAAAAAATAAACAAAATTTTTACTCGTGAACGTCCCTTTTACAACTTTCTGGCTACTCTAACTATCCAACAAAATTAGTCATCGCGATATCCTTTTGCCTGGACGATCTAATCATTGCGCTTCAGAGAAAAAAACTTCTGTCTTGCTCGAGCTCGTCGGTTGAAATCGCGATTGGATGTGTCACGTTCGGTACACTTCGTGCATACAAATCGCGAACTTAACTCACGACAAGACACTTTAATGGCGGCTCTCTGGCAGCTAACGGTCCGCATTCGTCAGACACGAGCACGATTTTTCTTGAGGATATCGTGAATCGCGTGGAAACGATCATCTATCTTCTGCCGTCTTCACTGTCGAGTTCGCGAGACGCGAGATAAGGGTCACGTCGCATGTTCGATTTCACGATTAAAAGTCCGAGATGCGTACATTTATATTAGAGATCAGAATCGGTCATTTCAGTAAACTAAATTTTTAATATTGCCAAGAAAACAAAAGGATCTTGATATCAATTAAAGGATTTAATATTTAACATTTAGTGTTTAATCTCTTCAAAGGTTTACCAACATTAGTTTTAAGTTTACGTAAAATAAAAAAATTTACATTAATCTCTGAAGTTATTATTTACATTATTTCTTCAACACTAGAACTACCAAGGGGATCAAAATGACTTGTTTGACAGTTTTAAATAACTATTATTTGTTTTTAAAACATCACAATTTCTAAATTTTTCTCTGACTTTTATTGAAATATACAGATATAATTAATTTTATAAATTTGTTTTCTCTCTCTCTTTTTTTCATTTTGACCTCTTCGGTAGAAATAGATATCAATTATAAGTTCTGACTTTTTTCAGAGAAATATAAAAATCCTTTATATATAGTAATCCATATAACTTGATCATATTACTGATATCACATAAATACGCATAGAATTCGCAAAACAAATATAATAACACCAACACGTAATAAATTTTTCAAAAATTTATACGTTTATACCAATATAATTAAAATTTCTAATTATGTGGGACACAAATTTCAAACAGATTTTTATTGCGTTCTTCTATCAACTTTTTTCTGCAAACAAAGCGAAGTATCTTTCACAACGGTATATATCAATGTTTCAACGATCGTTGTTATTATTTCTTATGTATATATATGTTCAAGGTAATAGCAATAAACGTATAAAAATTGCTTATCGAACGAAAAGATTTCATCTTGATGCCGACCGATCCTTTGCAATTAGCATTCACGCTTCTCGAACCCGTTCGTTATTTAATCCTACGCGATGTGTCTCGTGTACCGAACGTGATTGGCAACGGTAGTGCCGGGATCGAGCGTGCATTTACGTGGATGGAAACGCGCGGGCATTCATGCGTACGCGGTCGCGCCCAAGACCCACGCAGGTCTTGGTGACAGGAGGGGATCGTTGTGCGTAGTTCGAACCGGGACTACTAGGATGGTTCTTCCGGCGGGAGTATTTCCGGTGCTTCAGACAATACCACGGCGATGACGATTGCGACGAGAGAAGGCTGTCAACGAGAGGCTCTCAACTAAACTGACACGTCGCTTACCGATACTTTCGATCTCGTTCACGGCAAATAAGCTCATCAGAGCTAGTTAAATTTAATTTTTAATATCGATTCCACACGCGAAAGTATCGTGATAACAAAAGGTGTGCTTTAATAAACAACAAGCTCGTCGTGAAAGATTCCTCTTCTAACTAGTCGCATTAAAAAGTATACCAAAAAACTGATATTTCGGTGTTCAATATATGTATATTATCAGATAAAAATATATATTCTTTTTATTAAATAAAATCTAAATAAAATATTATTTGATGTATTTTCGAAATAGCGCATAAAAGTTTATCAAAGCGCAACCGTTTGTGAGAAAAGCGTCGTTGGTCGCACGAGTTTCTGTCGAATTGGATATTTATGCTTCTTTAAAAATTCTCAGGTTTTTGCGGCATCGACGGTCTGGTAATGTTTGCACGTGACGAAGATATCGAAGGCCATCGGGTGTATATTAAAATCCGCATTGTCGGCACCGCTATCCTTGCATCGTCATTGCGCGTTCGTGCGAACGCGGGTTTTCCATGCAAGTATACATACACGACGTAGTGCAGAAAAAAAGTGATAATATACGAGGACGTGAAAGAAGTTAATTGAAAAAGATGAAATAAACGAGTGAATTGACACAGCGGGTGTGAGACGAAAGAGATACTTTTTCTTTCAGATAATAATGAATCGATCATGGTTAATTTAAATATATAAAAGACTAGCTGGTTACCCGGGCTTCGCCCCGGAGGACATGTGTAATAATACACGCAAATAATCTCGCTCAATAGTCTCTCTCTCTCTCTCTCTCTCTCTCCCTCTCCCTCTCCGAGATTCGGTCAATTATTTCGCGTAAGAATTAAAAAAAATTAAAAAAACCGGTTTCCAGAAAATCGGTAACGAAAAACTATACACTTTACAGCACTCCCCGGAAAATTTTATCCCTATTTTATATGGTTCTAATACAAATTCGGTCCAATAGTTTTTAAGTTAAAAACGTTCAAACATACACCACACTTGTAAGAATTAAAAAAAATTTTTAAATGAGTTTCCAGAAAATAGATAACGAAAAACTATACACTCTATAGCATTCGCCAGAAAATTCTACCCCTATTTTATATGGTTTTAATATAAATTCGGTCCAATAGTTTTTAAGTTAATAACGTTTTTTTTTTATTTTTTTAATTCTTACGGGTGGTGTATGTTTGAACGTTTTTAACTTAAAAACTATTGGACCGAATTTGTATTAAAACCATATAAAATAGGGGTAGAATTTTCCGGGGAGTGCTATAGAGTGTATAGTTTTTCGTTATCTATTTTCTGAAAACCGATTTTTTAAATTCTTTTACCCGTAAGAATTAGAAAAATTAAAAAAATCGGTTTTCAGAAAATCGGTAACGAAAAACTACACACTCTATAGCACTCCCCGGAAAATTCTAGCCCTATTTCATGTACTTGTGGTAAAAATTCGGTCCAATAGTTTTCACGTTATTAACGTTCAAACATACACCACCCGTAAGGATTTTATATAATAGTATAGATGACATTCTTCTAACAAATTCTCGTGCGACAACGTCGCTTTATTGAGACCATTATCTGTAGGTACCCGTATTTTCTGGATCATCCAACTCCCACGCACAATATAGCGGAGTGGAACGTTCTACAGTAAGACTTTTAAATACCACAAAGAAGAAACAGAATTTTCTCGGAACTCTTACCGAAATTAGGTCGTAGTTATATTGTAGTTCTATCCGCGACGGAAGTTCGAGAGGCACTTTTCTTTCTTACACCTTCAACAAAGAGCTGTATTGCAGAGCTTAATACAAAATTGTTCGTGGCTCGCAAAATGTATTAGGTATATTCTTGGAATCAAAGATATTTAAATCTCTCATTATCTTTCGATTCTTAATTTTTCACGATAATTTCAATGACAAAAAACGAAATATTTTTGTATGCTCTCTTCTAATAGTATTTTATATATTAAATTGTTTATATTACAGAATTATTCTTAGAAAAAATTAGTCGTGGAAAAGATGTAAATAATTTCTTATTAAAGAAACTAACATTTAATAATTATATTGTTATATAAATCCTAAAATATTGATTTTATAATTTTTGGCAAAACGGGGATAATGCATTAAAAAATCTGCATATATAGGTTTTTGTAATGTGTAAATGTGTATGAGTGCTTGCATTATATCTAATGAGTTCAATCTATAGATTCGCTAATGATCCCAAATGATTGTGCAGATCAGTCATCTCTGCGGAAACATAGCCAATGAATTCTTTGCTTCTTTTGCCATCTATAAGCTATGAGAAGAAATAAGGTACCGACAGTTGGTAATAGAAATTTCTATAATCTTTGCTTTCTCGTAGATGATACGGCAGATGTATCGGTAAGGCAGGAAATGCAAACAAAAAAAATAATATTAATAATTTACTAAAATGCAATATATGATTAGAAAGATACTTATGCAAATATTAAATAAACTTATAAAATTGTATTTTATCCTATCGCAATACAATAAAAATAAATTGTTATAGGAAACTGTTTTATCCTAGATATCTTGGATACTTTAGGTATCTACTTTGTTTAGATAATCAAAAAAGATACTATTTAAAAAGTTATTGTAACAAATCAATGCTCCTTTTCATTTTAACGTAAAATTGCGCTCATAATTATAATAAAAAAATTTTATAATTTTATTGTATAATAAATTAAAATATAAAATATTTAAACATTTCCTTCTTTATGATTGTGTTGTTCAATAACTCATAATATTTTACTTTCAAAATACTTTTAGGTAATATACGAAAGTCCGTTTTCCATCGTGTTTCAAATTTGTGACTGTATTACGCTGTAAATGTAGAACGTTCTATTTTATTTCTCGCATAATTGTGTTTTTTCTCCATCGCCCTTTCGTGTTGCTGCAAAAACGGAGCGTACAGAAAGATAGGGGAAAAAAGTACGCTTGATTCCTTTTGAACAATATCAACTCGTTAGGACGCACCGCCGTTCAGTGTCAGTCGCAGCGACGCCAGCAACAATTTAAACAAAGCGCAATTAATGTCGAGAGGCCTCAATTCTCTTGCTATTATATCGAAGACAAAGTTAACCGGTGATAACACCGCGTTTAACGCGCTTCCGTGGACACAAAGCATTTCGACAATTCCGACAAAATCGCACGAGCTCGTTGTGCGAGACACAAACGCCAGATTAAAGACTCACGGTTCCATTGTAATTAAAATTTACGAAATTGTCTCCAATGTTTGCCAAATTCATCCGTATATGTAGTAGCAACAATGATTATTCACGCACATATGTAATAATCGTATTTCATTAAAATTTGGCACATATTACGATGTCTGATGAAATTGCTGGAAAAAACTTGATGTTAAAAAATCAACTTAATTGTATTTACGATTTTTTATCTGCAAGAGATAGATTTTCAATTAAAAAAATAATATACTATATCTATTTCTCCAAATTTATAATATGTACTCAAATCCATACCGTTTGCAGAGAGATAAGAATTTAAATAAAAGTAAAGGAATATTGAAATCAAGAATAATTATTATATATTTAATTATTTTATTAGTTTAATGCTTCTATTTTTAAAATTAATGCTATTAACAAATAACATTATTCCTCGTTTAAAAATCCGTTTTTGCTTAAGAATTTTCTTTAAATTCTTCCCATTCTGTTATACATTTAAGTTTGACCAAGGTACCTATCGTTAAACAATAAAAAAATTGACTATATTGCCTTCTTATATAAATAATTCCCTAAGAAAATAAATATTTTGTAACATATTTAAGATGTTCACAAATTAAATGTTACATAATAATTTAAAGTAATTATATAAGATCACATTTTTTTATAATAATAGGACATTAATCACACTTTTAATAGAACATTAATAAAAAAATTCAGAAGAATTATATCACCTATCGTCACATAAATCCTATATGTTTAGCAGAGAAATTCGGCCCCGAGATGTTATAGATATCGCGAGTAGCGGTAATGTAAAATTCCATCTCACTCGGATAGCAACCGGACGTGAAAAGTATATTGGTGCAATTCGTGGAAACGAGACCATCGCGAACGGTCATTTCAAGGTACTCACCTATCGGAGATGCGGTGTTGGCCTCCCGAAGGCTGACCGTTTCCGGCTCGATAGCCGCCTCGTCCTCCTCGATTAGCGGTGGTGGTGGTGCCAACGGTCGCGTCTCGTAGCCCCAATGTTGCCGAAAAGCACGTGCTCCGCCATCCAGGCGGACGCGTGGCAGCTCGACGAACATTGCGTCGCCCAACTGAAAGTAAAAGACCGCCCGCCGTCATTAAATTGGAGTCGTCGGGAAGAGACTTCAATAAACAGCCGTGCCGGGACCGATTACGCGCCGACAAACTTGATTTGTAGAGAGAGCGTCATTCCATCTGATTAATGAGAAGAAAATCAGTCTGGTAAAAGTGTACACGAAAGTCTGGTACAAAATTTCAAGATAAAATCTAAATAATACAATAAATTTTAGATTGCAGAATTAAAACATAACAAATCATCATATTCTAACCAATCGCGTCGCATAATAACGCAACAAAAATATAATGCAAATTGAAACGCACGATTTATTGATATAGAGCGATGCAACTTTGATAAGTTGCGATTACTTAAAGTTTTACTTCGAGTTTAGGTTTTTTTTTACTCGTCTGCTCATGAAATGCTAATTTGCACACATGATACAGAATCAGAACGAAGAATCAGTAACAGAAATTGTAACGCTCCCATAAAATCAACATTTAATTTTCGGAATTTCCAATTAAAAGTTTCAATTATCGTAATTTAGAAAATAATGACTAACTTTACAGAGAAGATCGTAATATCAACGAGACGAGTTGTACTGCATAAACATCTGGAGTTGCTCGCGAGCCTCCCATTTAAGAAGCAATGATAACGGTATGCTTGGAAGTTCATTAAAACATCGGCTTCTTAATTGGAGGCACTTGTACTCCGGGCGATCATCTCATCGAAATGAGTGATGGTGTCTCGAACAAACCTACCTTGTCATATCGTACATGTACAAAAAGAATTTCGTTCACTGTAGTAAATGCAAAGCTGCAATTCCTTCACCCTATTTTTTATTTTACTGTATATTCTTGACAAACTATAGAGTTAATAAAATTAGACGTATTTTAACGTTAAACGACAAAGATTAAAAGAAAAAAACCAAATCTCTATTTCAATTTCTAATTTATAAAATTTATTCGTGATTCGAATTTTTATTCTTTTCTAACATTGTACACTTTCCTTCGATTATATAATTTCAAATCTATGATTTGACTCCTCAGATTTTAAGTCTTTGAATCTGTCAAAACTTTTAAATATTTTAGAAAGTTAAATTTTTTGAATTTTCTTGTCTCTTTTTTTCCCAAGCGATCAAAGTTCCTCAATTTTATCATATTACTCTCTGACATCAAGTTTTGTTATCCTTCCGAGAATGAAGAACGAGACTGGAGCGAAAGTTCCTTCAATATGCGTGTATATTGAAGAAACTTTGTCTGATGTGTACTTATCCAAGCATAAAACTAGACACTCACGTAACCACGGATGACATCCATCGTCGTGGCGCGAGTTAACGAATTCGCGTCGTCCAATTAAACGCATCGCTCATGATGTCATCGAACGATAAACTATTACACGCTTACAGGCACATTGTCTACAATTAATTGCACCAGCAAAACACACATAGAACATATTATTTGCCAACCGTCACAAGCCACAACCCGCAAATCGTTCCTGAACAATGCTTGCAGACCTGCACCAGACTTTGTGCCGTGCCCGAAACATGGCTATCCGCGAGGCATGCGATACAGATCGGAGTTATTTAGAACAGAGCTGGACGGCGACTGGAGCATGTCTGGCGCGGTTTATCTTGGAATATCGTAAATTGACCTGACGACAGGCTGACGTCACTAATTAAAGCTCGTTGGGCTGGAGACATGTCGCAGGGTCGCGTGAAATTCGAGAGTCGACAGTTCACTTTTTCCCCCGTTTTTTTGTCGGTAATTCCCTCTTTCCTCCATTTTATCATGCACGTGTAATTGTTAATCTCGATTTATTTCGCCGAGCTATTCGGCATCTGCGCTCGCCAATTATTGAGGTTTGTTGAAGCTCAACAAAATTTATAACTTGTTTGACTTCCATGGCGATTTGAAGGGTTATACATTCCGATAGATAATTTCTATACAAAATATAAGATATAGTTATATGGCACGAAAAACGGATTGGATAAATAATTATGTATCAATTAATATATAAATAAATAAAAATTCGATATCTATAACAAAACTATTTTCGCGATTATCGTGATCTTTAGGTTTCGTTTATCTTTTATTTTCTCTCTATTCAGAATAATGTGTTAACAAATATATCAATTTTGCTTATACATTATTTATATTATATATTATTATTAAACTATTATACGAAATTAAATGATTGATCAAGAATTAATAGATAGAAATTTCTTATATGTGTATAGTGTATAGGTATTAACACAAAAATAAGCGTAACATATGGATAGCATGAATATGTGAAAATGTATTAAAAATAAGTGTATAACTTTCAATAATCCAATATTTAAAAACGTCATAATATTTATATTATTTAAACTTAATATTATTTCTAAAAAATAAAATATATATTCTATAAAAAGACAATTGGTAATGTATGAAAATGTAATTAACTTCATAAATTCTGGACCTAAAACAAACAATATAAATCCCGGTAGACATTAATATCAGCAAATACATATCATTATAACCATTACATCATTAATATATTAGGTCACAAGTATAAAGCGTGAGCAGCTATTTATTTCAATCACATCAATATTCATTAAAGCTTTCACATTTACGAGCGTCTGGTTGCTCACTTGCCGACAAACAAGAGAACACGTGCCGGGTGAACAAGTTTCAGCGACAAAACTTCATTTTAGGATCGACCAATTAAAGAAGAAGAGAGAAAGAAGCGCTTGCTCGAGCCGCTCGCGCGACCGCAGTTGCAGTTAACATGTTAGCTGCAATTACCAAGCCGGCGCGAACGAATGTGCCCAATTACGCGAGGAGCAGTGTGAACAGCCAACCTCGAAGAGCGTTGTTGGCCATCCAACAACCCGCGGCAGCGCCAATTAGTAATCGCATTCTTTTCAAACAATTCGCACGTGACCCCTTTCACCGTTCAAGTACTTCAGGTAACATAATTGGTCGTACATCGTCGACATAATTGATCGAGTCTCACGTGAACGCTTATCCTTGCGTTTCTGAAATTCTTGTTAGCGGACCTCCCACGATATTCGAATTGACAGAATTTTTGTTATAAGCGCAATCAAATTATTTAAAATTAACTTAAAAAAACTATTCATACATTTACTATATATATACAGATAAAATTTCTGGATAAAACAAAATAAGTAATGAGTATATATAAGTAACATAAATTCTTTTTAATTTTAAATTTTAAATTTTAGCATGAGAGAAAAAAAAGGAAATTAAATCCTTGTAAATATTAAAGAAATAAGAGTCAATATCTTATTTCACTTGAAATTAATAAGAAAAAAATCTAATATATATCGGAGTTTATTATTGACTTATATCACTATTCCGAACGACAGCTCTGACGTCGTATTTAATATCGGTCCAACGTGATATAGATAACAAAATGTTTTAATATACGTGATTACGTGTGCAGACATCGTGCTCGTATTTGTGTATCGTTCGTCGCGTTTATTAACGGCAACAACAGTAACGCAATTCTTGGATAGATAAACACAGTAGTCCGTCAAACCTTTCGTAGCTTAATTGCGAAGGGTGCACAGACGCAACAAAGAGAAGGACTACGTGCGTAGAAAAAGAATTACGATTGATTCTGTGACAAAACTGAATACATGACAACACACAGACGAAGCGAAGACAAAAAACAGACCGGTCATCTAGGACGAATTGCGATTGCTTATTAAGACATGCAAGTCCTCTTAGGAAATGACGACGTCTATATAGAGAAAGCATGCAGCAGTGTACGACATATTTGAAGGAAAAAACGTTAACTTTAAATCAAACTTTAATTTTCGATTAAAAATTCCAATAAATATGTATTTAAAATAAATTAAATCTTTAAAAATCTCAGACACGTTCAAAATTACAATATAATCTTAATTCGAAATCAAGAAATACCGATGACAAAATATGAAACATTAGTTGCCACGCTTTGTGAAATGTTGAAGAGCTAGCATAAAATCACGTCGTTATCCATGTCGCAAAACGTCTTTGCCAATTTAATTCAATCCAATATAAACCCTTTTTGTCGCCCGTTCTATCTTTTATATCTTTGTCTCTTTTGCGACGTCTTACCGCGACTTCGAAAGCAACGAAACAATTAATTTCGTCCTTTAACTGGCGAAACAGCGGAGACATCAAGGCAAGGAGACTCGAATTAATCTTCGCATTACACTTTGCGATGCAAACCCAGCGTGTGTACGTTCTTTTGTGTGCAAACATCGTGGACGTTAATCAAGACCTTTACGAGAAATGTGGAAGGATTTAAAGACATAAATGAGAAACAGGAGAAAAAGAAAACAGCCAAGACACACCAACGGAACATCGATGATATTAGAAGATGACACCAATACACATTAGCAGACGGTAAAAAGAAAAAAAAGAACAAACCTTGTTGTGCGACTTGAACATACAGGCGGTCCCGGCGAATAGCTGCGTCCAAAGGAAAGATACAAATCGATTACTAATCGTATTCACTTTTTATCCCGGGGAAATTCAGGGAGATCGGGATTAATAGCAGATCTCTCTGGATTGTATTATCTTAATTAACTATTGTAAGAAAAATCAAATATATATGTATATTTGTTAATCAACGTAATCAGTAAGATTATTACAACATAATACTATTTGATATATTATATTTAAAGTAATTAAAAATAAATAACTGTTAGAATGTTATAATACAAATTTTTATAATTATGTATAATTTAGCTATGTTAAGTATTGGACTACTACTTTGTGCGAGTAAAATCACTCTCAGTAATAATCGATTTTTTGCGATATTTTTATACGATATTAATATATTGTTATTTTATACGACACATCATAAAAATGTTAATGGAAATGTCACCGCATTTCCAGCACATACATGCCAACAGCATTATAAAATAAATAAATGATCTAGCAAATCAAGTCAATTTTTACCATTCTAATACATACTATAATAGTACCATTAATATTGTATAAAAATACTGTGTATAACTCTTGTATAGAAATACCAATTAATGTATTTAATTAATAATTAGGATTAAAATGCGCTGTTTTTGGGATGAAAGAATTGTCGAAAAGGAACGGTTGAGAAACGTATTGGATGCTGAATCGCTTTGTGAAAAAGTGCGACGACGACAAGAAGTTTTCGCGCCGCGATAATTGCGGAACCGTTACAAATGAGAAGGGTCAAAAAATGAAGAACGCGCGCTGTTCCCCCGAAAATGAGTTATGACCGCCTTGCGAAATTCTCTTTCAGGCCTTCATTAACCGTTTCGTTTTTTGTACGGGCATGCGCGTAACATACGTCCGGCGAAATTCATTTGACGTGTGCGCTATGAATGCGCATGTTCTCCGCGTATACTTTGCGCGCTACGTTTATGCTATGGAAACGCTGGTCCGACATTAATCGCTAGCCTTTAATTCGACGCAATAAAACACAGTGGAACGATTTAATGCGCCGCCGGCATCACCGAAGGCGGAAAAGTATTACATCTTAAGTATCTACCGTCGGCGTCAGTATAGTACGCGGCGTCGCTCCTCTAATAGCAATGAAAGCTTTAAGGATCATTATAATTAACCGTCCACCAGCCTCTCTCATAATTTATGGTTTGCAAAGTCATTGTCCCTGTCTGCATCCTTTTACAGGTCTTAGGAGAAAAAGATTGGCTTTCAGAAACCTCTCTTCTTTCTTAAAAGTATAGCTTACTTTTTGCTGTTATCGCGTTAAAAAATGCATTTAGTGTCTAAATAGTATTTGCCATTTTTCATAGAAATAAATAAATAACATAAGACCGATCATCAATTAACTCAGTAACAATATCTTACATTATATACTATCGCAAAAACTGAATAAACAAAATATCGCTCATACCATCATTTTACCACTAACTGCTTTCATCCAGAAACAACATACTTGTTAGATTGCGAAACGTGATCGAAGAGAACAATTTCGTGTCTCTTGAACTTGATTCGATTCGGATTGACCTTCGTGAACGTGCTTAGGCTGCTGAGACCGTTCCGCGTTCGATCCATATCGATCAGTCTCGATTCGGCCGATCTGATTATGCGCTTGGCACGTATGTTCCATTTTCTCCGGTTATCGATCTAGCGGTAACGCTCGCTGAAATCGATTCGCGTCCCGGAAACGTCTCTCAGCCAGGATAATAATAGGACATGCTCGTGACCATTTATCGTGCCGGGTTTTCTTGCCTGTTCACTGTCTATTCTTATGCCGTCATTCTTGACATCGACTAATTGAAAAAGTTTCGTCAAATAACGGGAATCTCACGATGACAAAGGAGCAAAAGAGAAGGGAAATGTTTCTCAAGATATTTCAGTCTTGACGCAAGCTGCCTGACAGAATAATGACCACTAAACGGTGTTGAGGCAAAAAGTTTCAATATAGTACTTCTTGTGTAATCTACATACTTTTGAAATAAAGGAACGAAAGTGAAACGGCAACTCTGAAAAGCACATTTTGCGAATTGTAGATGTAGTCTTTTTAGTTTCGCAACGTCTGCAATTTGCAACGAGTCGCGATAGTTCCAAAGCACTTTGCATGTCCAAGCAAACCAGAGAGAGAGAGAGAGAGAAAGAATCGCGACGTTCGTACGCGTTGTACAGCTTTCGTAGCGTACAAACGCTAAAATGCCACTTCATGAAAATGCTTAGCATCAGAATGCTCGCGACCAAACTTCATGTTTACAGCGCATTGTAAAATCGCCCAATGCGCTCGACCATGAAAGATCGTTGTGTGCTTCTGACGGTACATTTGTCCAACGCAGCTTTTATTGTCGAGCTCTTTTTTCTCTCTGCCGCTACTGCAGTTCGGGTCATCACGATTCGTTTTCTTTCGAGAAAGAGAGAAGAAAGGAAGGAAGGTAGGAGAGAAAAAGAAAGAGAGAGAAAACGATTCTTCAGCTCGAAAGTGAAAAGTTTGCTGCGGAATGCTTATATATTTACTGAAAGCTTCGTTTACGTCGCGCGACGAACTCGCTGAAAGGAGAGCTTTTGAGAAGAACAGACAAAGCGCGACGGGGAAAAAGAAGGAGAAAGATAGGTGTAGGACTGCGTGAATTCCTAACGAGATGCTACTTCAGTCGTTCAGAGAAGTGGAGCAACTGGTAAATTTCTCGCTCGTGCGATCCTCTAAATAAAGCCAATAAACAACGAGCAGTATCGACTGATAACAGGAGCACGTCTCTTTATAGACAAATGATATACTTTTTTCATGAGAGAAATATTCTCCGTAAACTCCTATAAAGGTCGATATAGAACATTCGAATAGATATACTGTTAACATCTTTGTCATTTTACTGGTCATCTGTAAATTGCATGAATCAGTATACGATTTTAAAGAAGATATTTCAATGCAGTTGAAAAATGCTACCGACATTCCTTCTGTCAACTGATAATTTTTATAGAAAACACTTTCTTGTTAGAATTGTATACACAAATGGATTTCTGAAATCTCTGAAATCTTGTACGAAACAAAAAGTTAATCATGTGTTTTTTGCGGATATATATTCTTGTCATCTTCGTTCGACCATGATAACGGCCGAGTTGAAAAGGTTTTTTTGCGGATAGTTTATCAAAATCCGTGTTACTAAAGGGTAGGTCTCATTAAAAAGTGCTGCGAGCTACTCTAAATTTCTGAAGAGATACTTCGAGTAACAAAAAATGGAGCAAGTCGAGAGGCTATTGGCCTCGTCTCTTCAACTTTGCCCTAGCCATTTTTAAAGTGTCTTTATTTTTAATAGAAATTTACCAAGAAAAATTTGAAAAGATAATTATATTACGAGTAAAATAACTTGAAAATGATAAAAATTTCTGTACAATTTTTATCGACTAGCCCGACATCTTTTATATGACAAATACACAATAATAACGCTCTAAACAATTTAACACGAAAATTATTTTACCTATTCACAATAAGTAGGTACACACAATGCAACTCGAGTTTTTTGCGTCAATGCACCGACGTTATAAAGCTAAACAAAGAAAAAAACGTGTACCGCGAATAAAATACCGACCTTCCTATCAGCTCGATAATATCCCATCCGGCTTATTTTTACTCCCTCTTGTTCGCCGGCGCGATGCTCGAGGCAGACCTTATATAAATGCACCCCATTGCTACCGTTTCTCCACAAGCACCCCCTCAATTTTCGAACCACGAAATACCGTGACCTTCTGATCCCTCCCCGCGTGCGTCTAACGGTTAAGCTTCCGACTGTGTATGCTCTTTGGTACACACCGTTGGCATTAAGCCGAAGAGATTATTGCGTGGCGGTAACGTTCTATCTCATTCGGGATGGTCTCTCTCCGAGATTAGTGGATTTAATGTTCTTAATAATACAGTGAGCAGTGAATAATATAGCAAAGAGATTATACTGGATGAAGTCGTTTAATCAGCAACGAATGGCATATGAGTGTGACGAATTATTATGAGCGATAAAACGATACAGAACGGATTTTGACTGCAACATGTGATTCTGTTGCTCCAATATAGTTTAACTGTTTAACAGATAATCGTGTGACTAATAAATTCGACGAATTGCGCGATGTCAATTGACTTTTTGATATATAATACAATCGCAATAACCAATTATGTGACAATGTTTAATAATTTTCGTTGTAAAATAGATTATGTTAAAAATTAGCTAGTTGAAAGTCAAGCGTTCGTCTGCCCATGAATAATGTATGCAGAGTTACTTTCTGTGCGCCGTGTGTTCTAAAATTATCCCGTATAACATGCAAATTGCGCATCTGTAATTTTCACAAGTCCACGTCGCGATGGGGTTGATTTTTAAATACATAGATATACGCGCAAGATACGTAACTAAAATATAGGAATTCTATAGCTTAATATAATAAAGGTTTTTGTGCGCGAGTATATGCGTTTGCAGAAGAAAATTCTCTCTTTTGATTCTAATCCAAATCTTCTTAGGAAAACCCCTTAATCCGAGGTAATATAATACCGAATCTTTCCCTTTTTCGGCGTGTACTACAAAATCTGTAGATTATCTCCTTTTATGCATAAATTCCACTTACGCTCCTTTCATTCCTTCCATATAAAATGTCAAAGCTTCGTAGAGAAAAAGAGAAATTATTACAAAAGAGACTGATGTAATGTAGAATGAATATCTAATATCTTGATATTATCACATAAGAATATGCACTCTTTACAAAAAGATTTATTTCCTCTTATGTTTCCCAAATTAATTTATTCATATGGCAAGATGTATAAGTTGTTGTTCATTTCATATTTGTTTTACATGTTAAATATAGGTATATTTCAATATTATTGAATTATTTTGAAGAGATCGCATATATACGACTTTGCGTAAAAGTGAAAGTTGTAAAGTTACGCGAAAGTTTAAGCTTATTTTACTTCTTAACCATAAATTGTCTTACCTTCGGACGCTATCACAAGCCGAAATGGAGCAATAGAGACTGTTATTCCCATCGCGCGACCTGAAGACGGAATATGATAACAGATGGAGGTGGTCAATATATATATTTCAGACACTATCGCGTAATGCCCTCAATTACAATTTATAATGAGTTTTCACCCCCGTTAATTACAAGCGACATCCCCCGTCCAAGTATATAGGCGGCCGGAGTTAAACAAGCTTTCCAGATTTACAAGCCTTTCCTCCGACAGGCTCTCTCTCTCTCTCTCTCGCTCTAACTGCCGTGGTCCAACGAATTTCTGAGCTCGTCGGACTCCGCCCACTCTCAAGGGTGATTCTGGAGGCAAGAGGAGCTCGAAGGTGATACGAAAGGGCGAAGTCGATTTATTCTAGCGGGGAGTCGAGGAGGTCCTTAGCCCCGAATCCTCCTAGGATCCCTTTCACGAGGTACGCGAGCGCGAGATACGTATAGAGCACGTCTCGGATAGTCTACGCGAGAGAACCTGAGAAAAACCCCTCCACCGAAAATACTTCCCATGCCTCCGATCCTGTAAGCTTCCGCTTCTGGGAAAAAAAAAGGGTCGAACGAGAGTGCAAACGGCGCGCCACGCCGCGCCGCGCCGCGCCGGTCGATGAAGGACGAGACGAACAAACGGTTCCGACTCCACGGGAAGATGAGATCTCTTTCTCGAAGGGGATAGACGATCGGCTGAAACGATTTTGATCCACCAGTGATACCTCGTTGATCAATTCGTGCGTGTAACGCAAAATAAGATGCCTCGAGGAAACGAAGATCAAAGTAGCACTCGTCAGGCAATGCCTTTGTATCATATCCAGTTTATAAGGTGCTTCCTTCTGGAATGCTTCTGGTTGGAATGCCCCGAAAGAAAAATTTAATAACGCGGCAAACGAGAAGGCACAAGGCAAACAATTTGAGGGAGAATATTAGCTAAAAAAGAAAAAATGTATCTGTGGTCGTATTGGAGATCGAGAGAT
>NW_020214511.1:178516-253394 GCF_003070985.1 Temnothorax curvispinosus
AATTAATTTGCATAATCTGTCTTGTACAATAAAATGCACCATTATGTGTAAATCTGAAAGCTATTATATAATGATATTATAAAATACTGGAAGCGTTTATTACATAATGAAGCTTTTAAAAAAACAATAGAGAAAGTCTGTGATTATACAAATAATCATTTAATGTCCCATTAACTCTCAACTTTAATTTTACTGATGTATTTTTAACAAACATATGTATAATGAAGAAAACAACGTAAAGAAAGATAAAATCATATAAAATGTCAATTAAGAACAGTTCATTATCGTTTGTTAATCGGAAATGTAACTATGTATTCATAGAAGGGAAAATACGACAAGTTCTGAGATAAATTAAATACGGCGATATACAGATAAAAAACAAAAACAAATAAATCGTGAATGATAGTAAAGGAAATAAATCGGACTACGTCAAAGAGACAGAGACATATTTAATCGCGAGTACTTAATTCGTCTCACGTTTAGACGAGTACTCATAAACGAGACGGGAAAGAAAACGAGAAGTGGCGAAGTAAAAGAGCGAAAAAGGGAGAGAGTCAGCGACTTAATACATAAAAGCACCCCGTTGACTCCTCCCTCTCCGCCAAGATTCTGTAGACGGGGTTGCATTTTCTTTTTCGCGTGCCGTACGTGACAAGTATGAACACACGATTCATAGAATTCATGCAACTTGCTGAACGAAAATGTGCCGCAGGAGAAGCGAATCAAAATATATTTTCACGTATAAGAATTACTGTAGATTTGGATCGCATCGTTGATTTATTAATTACACGTTGATTGTGAGAACTTTTGGTACACCGCACCGCTTTAAACGCATATAAAGTCGATGTATTACCCTCATAGGATATCGTTTATATGCAAAAAGACAAACGGATGACGAAGATATATATTATACCGAAAAATTCAATTAAATAAGTTATAATATAAATTGCTTATTACAAAGTTATATTGGGCATATACCTATCACTGCGAGATTTGCAAAATCTATGATTTATAGAAATTAATTAAACTTTCTTCTCTGAATAGATACGTAATCGATCTATTTTTTTTATAATATGTTATTTTGTAAGTAATCATCAAAATAAATAAAAAAAATAATATTTAAAAAACTGACATTACACTACAAAACTCATCTAAATATTTTTTTAACAAAATTTCTTGGATGGACATATAAACACTACATGTCCTACTAAATAAATCCTATAATTTCTGTAAAAAATATATTTTTAGATCAAGAAAATATATGTATATCTAGTTAATCATTACTTCGAAAAATTTCCATGATAGTAGCCGGTGTAACTGGAAATAGGCGCTTTAGAGACTCAGAGAGAAATGTGATTGGTTGGCGTAGATGGAAGGCAAGGAAGATGTTCTTGGGTGCATCAAGGGAGCCATTATCGAGGGATGAAAGCACAGAGAGGGTGCGCACTATCTTTCGAGACACCCTGCGCATAATTTATCGCCAGAATGGATCAGATTTGGTCGTGCGCATCGAAGAGTTTAACCGCAATGCATAAATCGGGGCGAATAATAATATAATAAGCCATCGTCAAATCTACAGTCAGAAAAAAAATGCAAATGCGTTTTCCATTACCGGAAGAATATTTAAATACTGCCATTAAAAGGTCGCAAAATTAAAATAATTTTCGTGAGAAAGTTCTTCTTAAAAGTTTCCTAAAATTAAAAATTAAAATTAAAATTAAATTACATTAAAACAATTCGATTAAATTAACCTAATTAAAATTAAGCTATATCAAGAAAATGTTAATCAACGAAGCTGTCTATACGACACAATATACATATATGTATAGCCCTTCATTCGGTAAATTAAGCATGTGCGATACTCTCTTGCTCACCTTACCGTATGGTCTCCTTTTTGCGTTTACCCTAATCTGTGTTATTTACATTTCCTTTGTTTCATGTTACACAACGAAAAGATTGCAATGGTGCAGACCCTCAGCGAGAGCGCTTCATATCCAACTTATAACTATCAAGTCAGCGCTAATGGATCAAAGCAACAAATGCTTTGCCTTTTGAGAGCTGCCGCAATTCCGGAACAGCGGAAGATAAATCGTTACGTCGTAAAACGGTGTAACAAAAATGCAAGAAACCGCAATAAGATTCCAAGTGTTGTGAAATTCTTGTAATCTTAACAGAATTGTAATTAATTCACATATCTGATTTTTAGAAAGCAGCTCTGGTTTCTGTTATTTACTTCTTCTCTGATACATAGTTAAAAGCTGAATTTTTTATTCGTTTGTTATAATTTGTTACAAGTAATTTCAATTTTTCCTACTCTCATGTATGTATTACTTAATTTTCAAGTTCAAATACGCGCTTTCTTTTATCTTTATCTTAAGATATCTTTAATTTTTTGTCTTCGTATTTTCTGGAAATAAAAATTCTATTTTGTGATGACTTGCAATAGAAAAATATTAGCTACAGAATTTCAATTCTATTTTTAAACTTTACTCCCGGAAGAGAAAAAGACTAGTTTGAAAAAAAAATCTTTCAATGGCCGTTAACCCCGTTCCTCCGAGCTGGCCTCAGCAGTAAATAACGAAGCAGAGTCGTGTTCCTGGATCCCTTGAATGTGATTATACGTGGAAGGAAGGAAAGGACGAAGAGATAGAGGGAGAAGGAGGGTTAGGGCGCTTGTCTTAATTTAGTAATAACAAGGCACGGTAGTAGAGATGTGCGAGTGACTACATGAAGCTCGCGAAGACGAAGACGGCGACAGCCGACGGACGGAAGGGAGACAAGACTGAAGCGGCACGAGATGAGAAAGCAAGTTCTCAAAGTAAGGAACTGAGTACACGACGAAGGTACTAATCAAGGTCCCGCGTCTGTTTCGCAATATGCTGAAATGCTTGGAAGACTGTTCCTGTAACAGACTACGCTATGCGAAACCTACCGAAATCTTCATGAGCGAGATTTTATGTATGATTCAGGCAAATTTTCGGGTTTAAATAAAGTTTAAATTAGCTTTACATCCATTCTCTTATCTATCGTATCGTGATAAAGATTTCATCTAAAAGAGTCCGTTTAAGATATATGAATAATGTAGTCGATGTACATCAGAAATACAAATGTAAATTTTTATAAAGCTGCTCTTCACATTAAACGTTTGATTTAACATGGAAAGTATTTTATTAAATAAATTCAAGAATTTATAAAGCAGTTTTAAAAGTAGTTTCTAAAAAAACAAGATGATTTCTATTTTGAATATTTTGTCTGACAAATTTTTGATCGCGCAAGGTGAGACCGCATAAGATAAATATTAAACCAAACAGAAATTTGAATGGAATATAATTAAAGAACAGATTCTAAAAAATGTATACTATAATATGGAAAATAAATAAAGCATTGAAAAGCTGATTCGGACAGATACAGACCGCGAATAACGTTGATGAAATTAAAAATCAGATTAAAAAATGTATAAAAATACAGTTCAAACGATAAAAAAAAAAAAAAAAAAACAGAAATACAGCCATTTATGAAGACAAGTTTGCTTGGCACGACACATTCGAATTAACTAATCCGACATGCGACATCGCGTATCGCGGGAGTTTCTCGAGGGTTAAGGACCAACTCTGGGGATTTACAAGAGCTTCTGGCTGTACGAGAAGGTAGCGTTTCAGAGAACGATTCACTGAATGGGATTTGAATTCCGGTTTCTCGTTATATAGTGACGACGCGACACGGTGGCATGCAGGTACCTCGCGTAATGCCGACAACGACAGGGCACGCGCGTGCGATCGTGCATTCAGACCTTTGACTATCGAACTTCTATACCAACTGCCGACTCCTACTTGACAAGATTGTCAATGACCAAGGAGCTGCACCTACAAGTCCATCGTGAACCGTCTAACGTATTCCATTCGTGAATTAATTTTCCCTTCGGGGTAATAATTTCTGTGTCATCCGAGCTGCTAATTGTAAATGTAAATTGTAATTGTAAATGTGCTTATGAATTACAAGCAGAACAAAATATAAATAACGGAATTTAAAACGGAATTTTTTTACCAAAAAAAAATAAATATTTTGCAATAATAATGCGGTAAGAAAGAACTTAATTAACAAAAGTCAATTATGTAGTGAGATTCAGCTGATTGTAAAAATACGGTACGATTATTCTCGAGAAATCTAACGCTATTAAAATATGACTGGATACATAATCGATATAACACAGCTTTTCATTACTTGAATGACTCGATCCGGCGATTTGTGTATTATTCTGCGTTATCGATCTCAAAATGGTGAACAAATTATATTTAAATTAAAAGTTCAAAACGTACGGAACATATTCGAATTCAATTTGATAAGGAGATAATTATTTAAATATATCATATAATGCAGTTATTTTTATAATTTCAATAATTTATTATTCTCTAGCGTCCCGTTTCCTACGTCAAATAAATGTGAAATATCATTGATGATACAATTTAGTAAATAGTCGTAAAATAAAGGAATATTTAAAATAGAGAAATAGTATTTTTTAATTAATTGATGTAAAACGAGAAAAGAGAAGGACTAATAATGTAAAAAGCTAACGTCGGCATTTTCGTTCGAGAAAAATCCCTTTCCATAAAGAAAGAATTCAAAGCGCCCTAGAACGATTGTTGAATACCGGCGAGGTATATAAGAATAAATTCGCGAAGATCTCTCACGCGAAATGTGAGGCAGGGAAGGAGGCGTTCTGCGGAGTAAATTCCGCGAGAGTTTCAGACAGCCCTAAATACATAATGGTTACCATTTATGTCAGCTAAAACATGCCGCAACAAAATCAAAACGACGGAACAACACGGGTGTTTCTGCCACTATAGCCTGGGCATCTTAAGCTTTTATCAGTATGTGAAAGTAACATGGGAGTACCGTGTTGCAAAATTTATTGTGCTTAAAGCAACGACCTCTCAGTAAAGTTTTTGCTTTTCAACATAAATTTTAAAAGCATGAAATTATAAGAAAAAATTATTTTTAATAAATTGGAAAATAAACTATAAGTAATAGTGTATCAACTTTTGAGAATATTTCTTCGTAGAAATTTGATACTTTTTTATATCTTTTATAAAAATTTTATATCGATATTATTATTAATGCAAACATAGTCTCAATAAGGTCTATAACCTTATTGGTATCTACTATAACAATCTAGATATAACATAATCTATAGATAAACATTATATCATGTAGTTAAGAATGTCAATATATCCACTGAGATATATACTGATAATTCGATCGTGTGAACACCTCCTAAATCGTGCCGGCACGGGAAAGTCTCGGATCGGAGGAAAGTAGCTCTCGCTATGTGTACTGAAGATAATACGCTTCTCTAAGTAATGGTCGGAGTTCACACTCCGGGGGGAGGTAGAAAAAAAGGAATTGAAAGCTCGAGATACGATGGCGGAAAGACGCAGGGGAATGAAGTGATTCCGAAACACGAAATATCCGCTGTCTTGTTATCTACGTCTTTATATTCTTTTTGTCTATTGCTCCGAGTCTCGATTTCGCGGAGCACGAATTAGCAATAGGATATGAAATTGGACGATTGCGAGCTGTTAATTAAACGTGAAGTACAGGATTAAAGATACCTGTCGTGCACACGATTAAATAGTCGCATAAATTTTCAGTAACGTAGAATATTTGTTACACGTAAGAAATTCTATTTCAACCTTTTGCTAGCGTGAAGGAAAAGTTTAGCCGCCCGTAAATCGCATAACTTGTAAGTTTAACGCTCTCGTGACAGCTCAGGTGATTTTATGTGTTTGCGTTGCTAGGAACCAGAAGGCATTTGCGTGTCTTCATGTATTTGCTTTGCCAAGAGCTAAAAGCAATGAATGTATTCTCTATATTTGCTATTTGTATCAATATCTGAAGAGATAGAATATCCCATCTCTATAGGATATTTCCTATTTACAATATTTTAGATTATCGTCAGATTAAATTCGTTATATTCAAGGTAAATTGTTTCCTCGCATTTAAGAACGCCGTTAACGGGCAACGCACGCAGACGGAATTCGACGGTCACCGAACCGAGTGAAATTAAGCTCAAAATATTCAGTACGCACGTCCACGGGGATTACGGGACCGAAATTCGTGCAACTCATGATTTTCTTGATAAAAAGTATACATGCGTGTAATATTGCGTTATTGTGTGTTTATAAATAAACTGAACGGAACATCGAGAGCGTCGCGAAGCAGCACGAATTGCTGTGCTGCGACACGTCGCGCGTCGGTAGGAATTGTTTTTCCTACCAACTGAACGGACTCGAGAATTACCGAAGAGTTCCGTAGAACGTATAAGAGGGGATTCTGGATAATCTTCAACGTTATTCGCAACGATCCGCGGTTGCGGGCAGAAGTCCGTAGTCTTCAAAGCGTTCACGTGTTCGTTCGTGTCAGTCAACGGAGTATAAACTTTCTAATTGAATTAGAGGTCGGCGCTCCCTTTGCCGTGGCATTTTACTCAGCGATCAAACAGGTTCTCCGATATGCCAATTTGAAGGTATTGTAAAGACATTGTAAAGGTATTGTAAAGTTATTGCACGTACACGGACGAGGAAATGGGTATCAAGAAGATACTTATTAGCAAACTTTCGAAACTGAAATTAATTTCAATAAATTTCACAAATAACTTCACTGAGTTCGCAAAAATACGAAATAATGGGAAAATTCAGTTGCAATCCTTGATTCGAGAAAAATTATGTAGATTTGACTCATATAAAATTATATTCGCGAAACAATAAGTTCAACATAATATTTCAATACCGTGAATATTTGAATTGTATGGAATTAGATAACACACACTAAAATTTGTGATTATTTTTTTATAAATATATATTATCTAAAATTTAGCAACACATTCTATGAGAATCACTGGTATAGTGTCTGAAAGAGAACTGACAAACCGCGCATTACGGAAAACAAACATGTAACAGCAGCGGTGTAAATCCATCTCATGCCTTATGATAGTGTCGCGTGTGCGCTGGGGAGAGAGCGAAACAGCCGCAGGATGGATAAATCCAGGGGAATCGGAAAGGCTTTTAGAGAAAAATGTACTCACCGCCATATCCTCGCTCCTGTAAGCCGTGAGGGTCTGCTCGTCCTGCAGGAGGACGCAGTAACAAGGTTCCCAGCATGCCTCGCTGGCAGCCTCACCGACGCAGCATTCGGCCTCTGCAAAAGAGAAAGATGGTCCCTCATGAATAACCCAGGCAAATAGACGACCGGCACCGACGACACCATTGTGCGTGTCGTCGTCCTACGAGAAAGTAAAGTCACTGATCAAGAGAGTGACTCGCAAGGATAATAGACTGGGCGTCAATTATCCTTCCGAGAAAGAAAGAGAAGGAGCGCACAGTCAAGAGAAATCATCGGTAGGTAATGACCGATCGGACGTGTATCCTCTCGCGAGCGGAGATATCGATTGCTTTTCCGTAATTGCACCGCGTTCAATTGCGGTTATGACTTACAGAAATAACATGCGTCGGAAAAGACGTAATAATATAACTATCTCACGCGTTGCAAATCGAAGAGAGTTAGAAAAGACGGTATAATAACTTTCAGATGTTTGATTTCAGAATAAAAGAAAAAAATCGCGAGAATAAAGCAATAATTCTAACTAATAAAAGCATTCTTCGTTGTTGATTGTAAAAGACAAGTAAAAAAAGCAATCATTCCAACAACTTTTACTTTCTAGCATTAAATCTTTAAAATTAATAATGTCGACAAAATATTATGTAAATATAATTAAAGTGTTGAATAAAATTTAAAGAAACTTATATGAAGAATGAAATTCTTTTCTCTTTGTTCGCCGAAACTCGAATCAATCTTCGTTTTTAATTGTATAAGTCAGGAATGATCGATGTCTCTAAAGGTTGAAACAATTGGCATTCCGCGAAGTTTATCTTAGCAGTATCTATATTTGAGTGATAGTTCCGCTACATACTTATACTCTGGCTATGATTTATGAGGTACGTACATAACCATCCAAGACTTATGCAGAGACGCGTAACAACATTATCCAGAAAATTCTTACGTGATGGAAGCAAGAATGCATTACGGTCGGAAACGCAGACCAATGTAATGAACGAAACACGTGTCTTTGATAGCTCGGAGAGAATGAGTTCTGCCATTAAAACATTGTCGCTATCGTTCATTATATCGTTCATTAGTACACGAGTACGCGATCGACACCTTTATACATAGACACTATTTAAAAGACTTTCCGAGTCGTGATTGCAAATTGTACATTCATGACACGCAATACACGCTTTATTTACGGGATGCCGCACACGCGCATGCGGTTTCTCATACATCTCTGAAATAATTTCACGAGACGGAGAAACAATACCAGCATTTCTCTCACACATTGCCGCGAAAAGCATCGACTGAGAATCATGATTGTAATCGGAGTGCAGACAAAGTGTAAGTCGGGATATATCGATTTCAGTCGGTATCGTCTGACGATTGGAAGCGTATTGTTTTTACGAGAAACGGAAGGAGTAAAAAAGGGCGAAGAGAGACTGGAGTACAAAGCGATGAATATAACAAAGAGGTTTTTTAATTTGACTGAACGAAAACGTGCTATCGAAAACAGACGCAAATTGCAACTGATATAGAATCGAAATAATTTAATATTGGAATAATAAAATACAAAAAAAAAATATCGCCGTGCCATGCGATATTATTTATGCGTTGTCATAAATATATAATACTAAACGGATTCCTGACCGTTCACTTTTCATAAAAAGTAATAAAACTTGAAAACGTCTTTGAAGACATATAGTGCTAAGTCATCTCTCCCTACCGTATATTACAGAAAAACCGCGTGAACGTGATCGATATAAAATTATAAGGCACTCTATGGCGCCTCCATTTCCTCGGTCTTCTCGCACTTCTAACGCGCTGGGAAATGTAATTTGGCGCAGTCGATTACATCATCCATTATCGAGCACTTGTCCTTATAGCAGGAAATCTTATCTTCAAAGCGTGAGAAGAAATTTTTAAATAAATGAGAAAATCAATTGTTCTTTAGAGAGACTGCGATAAGATAATAATAACATATTTCGTATGTGCATAATATATCCAGACAACACACATGTCTAAAAGATGCCTTAAAGATGTCTTTTAGACATGCGGGCTCTAGGTAATTAGTCTAATTTATTCAGAATATATATTATAATAAAGTTAAAAGAATTCACACATTGCCTTTATGATTAATATCTCTGTTTTCTGTTTCATCCTAATATACTTCATACTTTACTTCAAACAATTTCGCTTCATTACTCTCTTGTGCTACTTTTACTTTTTATTTTTTATTATATCGTTTTTATTAGTAGATAAGTAAAATTGCAAACCATTCTATATAAATATTTCCCATCTCGATCTTAAACTTAATAAAATCTTAACAAAAAAAATACTTGATAACTATTCGATTCAACTCCTTGTTACTAGACAGGTTATCAAATATCGATCTGCCAAGTAAAGTAAAATCTCCTTTTCTACAAAATGTAATAGATGAATCGCGCTGATTACAAGAGTACGTTTAAAACAGCAATATGTAAACGATCTGCAGAAACGCGAGGAACTGGTTTGGCATGTTTAGAACAGACTATTAACAGTAGTAAACTCGACGAACAAAGATAAAAAGTGGAAATCTATCATGACGATAGCCGCCATCCGTGTACAACTGTACAATATAGTCGGCATGTGTTTCTTACAAGTAAGATAGTAACACGCTGACAATTTTATGACTACGCCACAGCGGCACGCTCTTCGCGTTGTGCTTTATTTGTGATAATTTTTAATGACATGCCCGCAAGTCATACCGACATATGATTACCGTCGTACGGCTGCCATTTCCTCTGTTCGAATACCATGTTGTGTGCTTCAATTTGTATTACGCCAACCAACGGTATTAGCGGTCTGGCGTAAGTATAGATATCTGTGGCTGAAGAGAAGCTCGTGCGGGTCTGACGAGCAGTGCCGCTGTTGATACCGTTGAATTCTGCGGTACACCCGTTTAGACGAACGTAGGCGTTAATTGCAACCAGCGCATACTCATGTATGCGAGATACATTGTGCAATATGTTAACAATAACACCACACAAGATTATGAATCTCTGTCAAAGGAAAAGATACTCGAAGTTCTAACAGATGCAAAACTCGTGACATTTTACCGAATAAAGTACATTTTTTTCATAATAAATTATTATTAATCACTTGAGAATAGCTAATTTTTACTAAATTATATATATTGGATTTTTTAATCTCAAATTCACGAAGACCATCAAAAAAATTCCATAAAAATTACCGTAAAAACGGATTTTTGTTTTAAATCCTCTTATATATCATATATATATGCATATATATGTATACATTTTTTTATGATATTCGATACAAGTTTTATGAAGCTTCAGACACAACACCGTCGCAAAACTTTTCGATACGTTTTATTTGAATATAAAGCCCATAAAGCTACTGGTACATAAATCGAAAGTATCGCGCAGTAGTAGATACTACACCTTCTCAATAATAGCCATCATCTTACTTTACTACTCCGCGTCTCTGATTCCGCGAATATTGAAAAATATATCGCGCCGCGCGGAAGCTACCCCTATTCCCGCGGGTACCGTCGCAAAAAGTTCCTAAATGATTAGTCTCGCTTGGCACTAAATTTTTCGTTACTTCCCGCCGCCGCGTTTTTCCCATAATGGACGCCGCCTCTCCATATTCCGCCGCGCGCACAAGATATCGCATTACTTTTATAACCGACGAAATTGTTCGCCCTGCCTTCGAGCACTCGCGGCACTTTACGGTTCTCGCAAAACTTTCGAGATCGTATCGCACACTTCCTTTTTTTTTTCTCCCGAAATACACCGCTCGACGGCCACGGCAAAACTCTCTTCTCGGTTGGTTTTCCATTACTTCTTTCTCATCGAATTTCGAAAACTATAACGTTCAACTGAACGTTGTAATCAACGTACGGAAACGTCTGCATTTATGCTGACAATTATCAAACAATTCCGAAGCAGTTTGTTGATGTCGTGTGACCACATGTTAAAATAATGCCATTAAAGATTTATTTTAAAACTAGAACTTATAATTTATGTCTACAAATTTGATCAAAATGAAGTTTTGTGCCTAAGAACATTTTACATTTTATTTACAACACATATTTAAAGACTAGACTGAATATTTACCTAAAAGAAGATTAGAACTTTGGTCAAAACTTTTATATTGCCCAGGTAGGAATCGCCAATGCTGGACTATTGCGCCAAGCCTGGACCAAGCGTGAGCCAAGCGTGAATCTGTCAAGCCTTGGGCCTTCAGCCGGCCCAACCTTGACCCAATGTAGCTGCCATAGCACAACCAAACAGCGCGGGCTCGCGCGGCGAGAGAGTTCAGCTCGCGCCCGCTACGCGGCGCATCGCCAGTATACTTTCGCGAGATTAATATTCAACATCGATTCTTATATCTAGGGCAGCTCGGCAGGGTTTTTCCAGCGTTCTAGTTCGCCAGTCAGAGCGTGCTCATTAGCAGGGTCTCTGACATAACCCTTTTTGAAAATATTAAATCATATTGTAACAATAATAGATATAACAATAAAAACATATTGAATATTAAATAATCATTTGTAAAAGAAAAATGAGCCCTGGCAGAATTATTTTTCTACTCTGAGCCAAGCTTGGCTTCATTGTTACCCAAGCCTTGGGCCAAGCTTGGCACCTTGACCACCCCGAGCTTCGCCCGAGGTTATCATTCCAGGCTTCAACCAGGCTTGGGCCAGTCTAGTTGCCATGCTTGGCCCATACTTTCTCCTCATTGGAACAAGCCTGGCTCGAGACTGGGCCATTTGTATATTCCTACCTGGGTGGTATTAATAAAAGAGAAGATTTATGGCGTAACGACACTTGACCGCATTAGACTATTTTCATGAAGAAAGATACTATTTTATATCATTCTGTTAATGTTTATATCATTTTTTTATCTTTATATAGCTGTTTCTACGAATTATTCGGTAAGTTTTGAATTTCAAGATAGAAATCTGTTAGAATATACATTCCCTTTCTTTACTTTTCACAGAGTTTCAACAGTAACTTCAACAGAAAATATCTTGTTCCTTCGCTCGATACATCTGCTTGTTGCCGGAAAATGGACGCTTCAGATTTCAAGTATCAATTCTGCGATATTTCTGTTATTAGAAATTTTTCAACTTGTCAACACTTTTCGCTGCGAGGAAAGACGGCAACATCGTATTCTTACTCGACAAAGTTTTCACACTTACGAGCTTAGAAAGCATCGAAAAATAAATTTCTAAGATTATACCGCGTCAAAACATTAGTTGCATGCTCAATCCACGAATCTCATATCGCGAGGTACAAGGCATCCAGATAGTTTTTCGACGCGCACCCTCGACGTTCTTATGAATGCACGTATGCTAAGTCCCGACGCGAGGCCTCCGGCACGTATATGGCGCACAATGGACAATGCCGCGCCGATATCGTGAGAGGCGATTCAAACCACCGCTCCAACGATTACGATGACGATTAGGACTTAAACTCCGGCGGAAAGCTTCGCCGCTCTTTGGCGGTTGATCGATCCCGCACACCGCTCGACGTGTCCTTGAATCCTGAACAATCAATGCGTGCGCTACGCCCGCGCCGATCGGCAAGTCGTTGGCATTAGTAGTAAGTAAATGGGATGCATGAAAAAGCTTTTTATACGCGTGCACAAAAATAAATTAAGCCTCGAATTAAATCTCATAACATTAAGCCAGTTTTGCGTATTACATCAATATTTGTAATATCTATCATTTTTCTTACAAGATATTATTTATATACTCAATAATTAAAATTTTTATGCGAGCTAAAAGCATTCATTTATATTAAATTAATAAGCAGAATTTGCGCCGTTATGGATAAAGATGTTTATTTTTTCAAAAGATGGATTATATAAATCTATAAAAAGAGTATATGCTTACACAACTTATTAAAAAATAAATATCCTGAGAGATATATTTAAAATGCTCAAATTAAATAGATTATTTTATGTATATGTATTAATTGTTAGCTGAAATCAGATATTTAATTAAAGCAATTGATACCTCAAATATATGAACAATTCATAGATATTAATGGCGATTTGTTAAATAGTTGATATCGTAGCAGAGGATAGCTACCATTATATAATATTAATTAAACTAATGTTTAATACGTCTGTTATTATCGAATTTGCCGGATAGCACAACATGATATCGTATTCCAATTTCATTAACTTTTACATGATGGCTCTAACTGTAGTATAATTTTCAACAAAACTGATCAACTATAAACCCAAGTTACTCTATTGTGACGAATACAAAATTTTGATAACTGCATCGCTCTGTCGTAACAATCCTACAAGAATTCGATTTCATCGACTACGTGGAATCACGTGGTACAAAGTTTCTCCCGGAAACAATGACGACGACGACGACTACTACAGATACTTAGAAGTTCCGCAAACTTCGAGATAGTTCCAGCGGAACAAACTATATATCGTGAGGGAGAAGCAGAAGATAACGAAATTCACGAGACACCAGGTAACCGAGCGAGGAGGAAAAAGAAAATGACGAAGAAGCCAAGGACGTAGCAACACATCTAGAAATAGAATCAAAGATGGACACAAGAGACAGTCGGCAACGAGAAACATCTACCATTTCTAACAAGCAGCAAAGAGTTCTCTATGAATTTTCTGTATGATGTACAAAATTTATATAAGAAACTTTTCTTTACGGCATTATTTTAATGTAGTAATGTGAAAAGAGAACATATTTTAGTTTCGCTATACCTATTCAAAAGAAATTAAATAACTGTCTTCTCTAAATAATCTATCTATATAAGTTCAATTTATCATTTACAGTTTCTCTTACAATAAAAAATTGTTTTTAGATAAATTTCTTAAAAATATATCTTTTTTAAATCACCATTCTACAATATTGAACATGTCTTAGAACAATGTGTCTCCGACTCGCTGAGACACGTCGAAGTATGATTCTCTCGACATAATAAGAAGAGACTTTCTACGAGATTTTCCAGTCGACGTCTTTGTACAGAGTAACGTTATAATGCATCGCCGTAATATATTTAAATATATTTATGGCGGTAGTAAATGCGAACAACGCGAAATAATATTTATACATCGATATATGTGCAACAAGATATCGAACCAAACTCGGGCATACGACCGTATCCGGGATCTTTTATTCATTTTTCTATCGATAAATGGTAATGACACCATCATAAGATCGATAAAACATTACGTAGCTGCTCTACCTTTTTGTTCGGGGAACTGGCCTCGTAAAATCAATACGACGACGTCGCTTCTAACTTTTACGCCTCAATGTAACCGGAAGACGCGAGTCTCTACATCACGGAATGTTACGATAACGCGTTACCAATATTGACCACAGCTTTGTAAACTTTATAGTCTGAAATCTTGATTATGCAATATGTTTAATATATTGTGGACATCGTAATTTTTGACAAAATCCAATCTCAACATTTAGGCCCCAGTTTCTCAAGTGTCGGTTAACTTTTAACCTCAGATTAACTCACTCTTCGTCTCTTTTTAAGGGAGACGAGAAAGAGACGAAGAGTAAGTTAATCTAAGGTTAAAAGTTAACCGACGTTTGTGGAACTGGGTCTTTTAGTGGCACTGACCTTTTCATGTTTGACGTTACAAAACATATAATCATTATTTTTATATATTCTTAATGTCTCAAATAATTTTTAATTTAATAAATATGTTATTGAAGTAGCTTTATTTGAATATTCTATGTTGTTATGTAATTTAAAGTAACGCTATTTTATAAATTAATTTAGCTACGTCTATTTTTTTTTATACAAAAGTTATTTTTATATAAATATACTCGGTTAACTATGTCAAATATCTATCTATGCTATTGTATAAATCTCATACATTAACGGTGTGTCATTTTGCTAGCGAGTCTCGAGTCTAGAATTTTACAATTACTCTTCGTGTAAGCACCTGATCCTCATGATTTTTATGTCGTCGCTTCGTCACGACATTGTTCCATCGCCATCGGTATTTCTCCGTCGATCTTGCAAGGTCTTTGCATCTGCATAACCAGCCAGCCATGTCGAATAGTCAAATGCCGCGTTGGGTCCCGAGAGAAATCGGGGACGGATAGATACGTGCGGCCAACAGTAGCGGAGTCAACCATTTCTCCGCGGAAAAAAGGGACGTCCTGTAATAAAATCGGAAATATTCCGCCATCACCTGTCCTTGAATCAAATTCTGCTTTTCTCCTCGCAGCACGTGCGTTTCTTCGAATTTTTCCTCCGTGTGTATGAGCGCGCGTGTGGTGCACGCGGCGGCATTCCCGCGGGACTCTTCCCGAGAGAGGGACCTTGCAATAAATCCCAATTTCTGCGTATTCTATTCCAATCCGTCTATTTTGAATGGGGTCGCGTCATATTCAACGTTCCCACTTCTCCACTCTCTTTTCGGGAAAGAGATTACACCGAGATCCTATATACGTATGATCCTATATAAAAATTCATATAGGAAGAATGTGAAAGGTATACGATCTCAGATAAATAAAATTCGTACGTATAAAAAAATCAATGTTACTAAATAAATAATAAGTAATAATGTATATTTTCTATTTGTCAACTATTGCACGTATTTTACTATAGTTATTTGTGTAACAAGTGAGGTAAAATGAAAATTCCCGGGTGCGGAGTTTACGCACGAGCCGAAGGCGAGTGCGGTAACCGCACCCGGGAATTTTCATCTTTACACACGGCTTACACTCCCTATTTTATGTTGCAAGTGCCTGGAAAGTGGTCTGTCACGCACGCATAGCGTGCGTAATGGGGCACTTTCCATGCACGTGTTGCATAATAATAATTTTCCAAGTTATTGGATTTATGAAAATCTTATCATTGTTTGTTTGAGTGATGATTTGTTTAACAATAAGCGCTTTAAATCATCATAACTGTGATCTGTACCGAGTTTCATTCTGATTCTTATCACTGCAAATCCAAGTGTTATTTTAGCTGAAGCTCTTCTTACACATTTCTTGTCGTTTTAAATCACGTCATTTAATACGATTGAATGTGTTAACTTTTAATTTAATATGATTAAACGTGTTAAACGACGTAAGTCAATACATGAAGAAACATGTAAAAAGAGCTACAGTCAAATGCGTCATTTTTAGATGTTTATACGTATAAAAATAACACACTTAATTTGCATTGATAACGCATCAATTTTGTTCCTATCCAATTCTTGCTCCTCATCACCCTCTTTCTTCTCTTATTCATACTTCTCGTTATCCTTTTAGCAGCGTTTTAATTCCAAGAGTAGAACAAATCTCTAACTACGCAGCTACCTATCCGACGCGAAAAGTGTAAACCGCTTAATTTTGCGCTTGACTCTCCTGCTCGTTCGTTAATATTTCATATCCGGCTTGAAAGTCCACTGCAGCACTCGAGTGCGCGCACGTCTCTACGTTCGTCGTTATATTTGCACGGGGACATGAAGACAGATGAGGGATGATGCTAGGGCAGACGCGGAAGGGGCGAGCTCTCCTCCGGGCTCGTCACTCTCGAGATAAAGCCACGTCCTCACGTGCAAGAGTTACGGAAGAGGAGCAGCATTCAGGGATGGTCGCGCGTGTCGCGACTAGGAAGTAGACGCTACTTGTACCCGCGCGGACTAATTAAATTCACTGAATAAATTAAGAGAGTGCCGACACACGCGCGATTTTATCGCCGGTTTAATGATGCTGAATTCCCCATCGGTGAGGATCGGATTTGTTTTCTTGGAATTCTTTTTCGGGACGGTATGCGATCTCACGCGCGCGACTAATCGCATTTGCATGATGGGATGACGAGTGCGCAAAGAAACGGGAAGAGGGAACCGAGTCAAGTGTCGTCGAAAGAGGAAAAGAATGAGAAGAAGAAGAGTGTTCCGACCTCTCTAAACGATCACAAGACTCTAGATGAAAACCTCGAGCGAAAAACGAAGAATGTCAAGTGAGTGTCGCGAGTGATACAACCAATTGCGTAGCGTGTGAAGTACTGATTGCGAAACTAAAATATCAAAAGATGTGCGTTGCGATTGTATGTACATTCATGATTTGAGACACTCATAAGAATTTACACGGATTACCTTTGAGAATTTATCAAGGATCGTCAAATTTAGTCTGAGGAAAAAAATCCATCAAGTTGTGTTCACAAACAATATTAAATAAAACTTAGCTTGCAGGGCACGTTACAACCGTCGTGTCGTTCGTACAGAAACGAAGACGACCGCAACCCTCGTGTGAAAGTGTTGAGAATAGACAAAGGGATGACAGGCGAGAAGTCCTCCAGCTTCTCCAGTCACGGGGAGCAGTGTCCTCCCTCTGAATTGCGAGAGAACAACGAAGCCGCGTGTATCGCGGGCGTATATAACAGTTGCATGTGCGCGTGCGTTTCTATCTCGACCCGAGATTATTTCTGCGGTCCTCATTAGGCTCATGTCGGGTCCGGATAGTTCATTACTGACGATCTTATCCTCTGACCCGTTTTCTCAAGAGAGCTTTTCCTCTCCCGCTTTCTCTCTTCGCCTTCCTCCGTAATCGTCGTCCTACGCTATGTCGCGACGCTCGCAGCGCGATTTTCCGCGTTTCTTTCACAAGAAGATATATACGCAAGCGTACACAATCGCGATACTCCGCCCTATCGTTGCTAATTAATAAGCACGATACACGCAAACACGCGCCGTCAAATGGAACCATCAGCACACGTAGCGCGCTGCAAGGTCGGTGCAAGACTGTATTACAGTCATTAAGTAATTGGGCAGACGCCCGAGTACCCGAGAGCGTACAACGTGTAAATTGCTACATGTTGTCCGAGAATGAGATTACGACCTGTTTGTTTCATGAATCGGTCCACAGTCTCCTATTTACGTGATACATATCTATATACAACGCAATCAGCAATAACGCACAAAATTTGCGAAAATCAACTATAAATTCTTTTACAATTAATTATTGAAATTTTCTTTAGATTTTTATTTCATAACAGAAATCAATGTATAGTTATAATGTTCTTTTCATAGTTATGTTCTGTTTTTAAAAGAAAACATTGTAATATTACGTTACATTTTACATTGTAACACAATTCATTACATTTTTAAAACTATTATTATTATCAGCTATATAAAAATTCATTTAAGATCTTAATAAATAATTAAAATTTTTTATTATTTTAAAAAATAAAAAATTTTATCAAATTTCTTATTTCTTATTAAATAAAAAAATATTAAAAACTTTTATTACAATTAGATATTATTTTCGACTTAGTTTTCACATAATTGTATTAAATTAAGTTTTTATAACACAGCAATCTCAATAAATAGCATTGTAATAGGAAATTCTTAAATCGGAAATATCGGTTCTGGTAAAGTAAATTGATAACTGAAGGACTCCTCTAGAAAAATAATAGTTCAAATAATCGGGGCAACATTGCATCAATGGCGTACGTTCACAGCTTATGAATGGATTGGGTTCTAAGCTTTATTTCCTTTAAACCTTTCAGATGAATTATCGGTTTATCAACTATAAACTATGTCCATGCCAGACGGAGGCGAGCAGACAGATTTCATCTGTCGTCTCGTACCACAGAAGTCGCTTCCAATAGAGGATCTTCTGAGCCGTTCACAAAGGTGTCTATCGCTTTCAAAAGGCCACCTTTTCTTCGATCATCTGCGTCTTCTTTTTTTCAATCCGTTTCTCTGAACGATTCGATATCAAACCACTCGTCTTTACAATTGCAGCCGGAAGAAGAGAAGAAATGAGATCCCTCTTCTCTATCAATCAACATATCACATTATACGGACAGAAAAACACATAATTGTAATTATATCATTAAAAAATATTTAATTTTTTTCAATTAATATAAAAAGTCATTTGAATACACATTAGATTTTTTCCAAATTAAAATTTTGAAAGCTTTTAATATGGTTTACATTAAAATGTGTAAACATAGAACCAGATAAAATAAGCAAATAGTTAATATTTTAGACAAAAATGTTTGGGATAACCGATTACGAATAATCCGTTTAATTGTGCAGCGTTAGTTGTTCTTTTACAAATAAAAAGAATCTCCACGAAGAACGCTCGGATTCCATACCTTTATCTTTTAATTGTCTCTCTTAATCATCTCTTAAAACGTTAGTTCAACTTCTCTGAACCCTTTGAGCTTTCGTTAACTCACATAACTTTCTTACTCCGCGTAAAAATGAAGGTGAAGCCGTAATTGACTCGACATACACTGGCTCCCTTTCCATCCGATCTCTTATCAAGAAACTTAATTTTACGCCGACTGCGTCGCGGCTCAGAATTCGCAGCAGTCTACACCGAGAAATACTAATTCTGTTAGTAAACTTCGAATGACTCCGCTTCTCCCTCGACGTTTCGCACTTCTAGCCGACAAACTGGCACAATTCCTTTAATTCTCAGTCACATTTGTTGCGAATACTCGGAAATCTTCTCTGTCGTCGTGCCACTCGAAAGTATGCGCGAATCAAATTGATTAAATTCAAATTGGGTTAGCGGATCGTTTTCCGACTCTTATAGAAAATTGAAATATGTGGAGCGTGCGAAGCGGTTTTACGCGGCGTATTTATATTAAAGCACGAGAGTCGCAAGTGCGCCAATTTGCGAATGGTAAGTGGTCGCGAACGACATTTCGATTGCATAGTGACAAACCGTGTTGGCTGTGGCAAACAAGTCGCGTGCGTGTATCACAATCCGCAAATTGATCGCGCGCGTACGCGGTGTCAATGAGAAACGGTGTCATTACCGTGTATAACATCCGACAATCGGTTAATTCAATCGTCTCTCAACCGCGATTTCAATCGCGAGAGGAGTAATTTGATGTCAAGTGGCCGAGGGAATTGCTTTCGCTTTTTGCTCTTGCCCTTTACAAAAGCCTTTTAAAAACGTGGAAATTATTAATATAACTTGATAAATACATACTCACACACCAAGTATGAAATCGTTTAATACATACATGTAGCACAGTAAATTATATTTAAAGGAGAAAAGGAATATTAAAGAATCATGATTTAAAGGCAAATCTTAATTACAATTATATTATATCATTGCTTAACAAGTTTAAGAAAAAAACATGGAACGGGAAAAAATTAATTAACTTCTAACATGAAGCTCAAATGTATAATCCAACATTTATGATTCAACGAATATTCTTATGCATATTCGGACAATTATTTCCATCAATTAACGCATGGATTAGCAGCAGACACGGGGAAGGGTGCTGGTTATAAGCGAGATTTGGTACCGTGTTGCAGCAGCCAGTCAAAACATCTGGCGTAATCGGAATGTCGAACCCGAACAATTTCCTGGTTTTAATGGAGCCGACATCCACGAACGCGACGCGTCCATTTCGTTATAATTAATATCTGCCGTGGCTTCGCGCCATGAACGCCTTCTTCGAATCATCCTATCTTGTCCGAAAATCGCTCTCGTATTTACATTTAAGAAATAAAATGAGAATTCATAGATTATCTCATCAGATCAGTAACAAACCTCAAAAGTAAATTCAGTCATCATAAGTTTCTGAGGCAAGAATTTTATGTATATCATGTGTTTGTGTCTCTTTTCTAAATTTTAAATTTTATAATATTTCGTATTTTAATTGTTAAAAACTATGGATAAAAATTTCCTTAAAATCTATCTTTATAAATATATAAAGCAATTTTGTAATTATTCAAGAAGATTGCGAGGTAATCCAGACTTACGAATCATTAAATCACTTTTTGAAAATTCTCATGTGGTAAGGGTTTGTTAGATCGACCAGACAAACAGGCATTTAAATAAATAAATAAAAGGCGGCGGATACCCGATCCGACTGCGGCTGACACTTCCATTAAGAGAAAGAAAGAACTCGTTGACAGAACACGGACAGCGGAACGGGCTTCGTTGCACTGTGGAAGCAGTGCAGAGATGGGTCAATCACTTGCACAATAGGATGTGTAAACTTTTTGTTGCCCCCTAATTTATTGACCATGTATAGTCAATCTTTATTTATAAGCAAGATTTTTAGATTTCTTTCATATACAATTAATATTTCATAAATTTTTATAAAAATTTATCGAAAATTATATATAAAATTTTAATTAAAAATTAATTAAAAATCAATTGTTTAAACTGTGATATGTAAGTATACGTTTGCAGTCATCTTAAAGACAAGCAAATATATAATAATAATATATAATAAATTTGAATAATATGTATATAATATATGTGAGGTAGTGGTGAGTCAAGAGCTAATATGTAATATAGCCATATTACAAATAATATTCAAAAATCTGAATATCCAGGTTACCCCGGTTAATTCGGATATATTGTTAGATCTTAGATAACCTGGCATATCGGACGTCCTGGAAATATTCCAAAGAGCAAAACCATATTGATCCATAAACTTTTCAATATCTATCTTTTCAAAGTTCAATTTCCGTTTAAACTAGTTGCAATTGCAAGAGACATTTTTATTCGTCATATATTTAATAGACCGTAAATGAGATCGACTCGATAAAGGACACGCGCGGAGATTAATATTATAAAATGTAGCAATCCTAATAATAACAGGATTTGTAATTTGCTTTCTATAAATGATACATTAAAAGTAGTCCTTGAAGTACGTTAATTCTAAATTACATTTTCAGTATTGTGCGAGTCACCTAACATAACAAAGACTTCTCTCGTCTCGCTATCAACGATACATTAAAACAATTAAAGTTTTTCCAACAACATCGAAGAGTTTGAAATGGAAGTTGATGAAGATGATATATATCCGAACGTCACGCTTGATTGATCAAGATATATCGATTGATTGCGCCGCGATATGTATCAATATTTTTAATTGTTCGCATGAGTGATTCCACTGATGATCTTCTCATCGGATACCGATCTGACTTATAACAAGAAGCACTCCTCTCCGGTGTAGATACTCCACACAGACGTGACTCTCACAATAACATAATACACGCGCACGTCGCGGAAACAGCCTACTACGAGCTGGACTAATGGAATTGGTGCAGTCAATCGGACGCCGCGACGTTCTCTCATTTATCCGGTCGGCCGCGCAAAACGACCTTTTCCTCGACTTTCCTCTCAGTTTTCGAACACTGCATTGAATTATAACTCGAAAAGCACAATTTCATTAAATTGCGTACAAAAGATTGAAAGGGCTGGTAAAGTCACAAACGTGAATCGAAAATTAAATTGCAATGAATAGAAATAGTCGTATACCTCGACATTTAAAGCAAAATGAAAAAAATTCTTTCTAAAATTTACAAAGCTTCTGTAGATAGTATACATTCTTTCGAAATTTATTTATTTATATTCAAAAGTTTATCTTAAAAGTTTATCTATAAAAAGACGGAACGTTAGCCAATTTAGATTCAATGATTTTAAAGTTCTTATAATTTGGTAATTAGTTACGTCAATTTCTAGATCACTCAAATAATTATTCGTTTTTTCATGCACGTTTCTCAGTTTCTCTAATATGCATTCATTCGCAACAAGTATACTCGTATCAAAGATGCATATTTATTTCTATTCTTTCGTTACGCTCTTGTCTTATAACACAAAAGCCCCATAAATCCAGCATCCGTCTCGAAAATATAAAGCGGATCGACAGGATCGTAGGAACAAATCGTAGGAAGCGACCGATAACGATTGCCTCGCATCAATACGTGACAGAGCGAGATCGCGAGAGCTCTTCCCACGTGAGAATCAGCCTCGAGAGTCAGCTTGCGAGCGGTCTGACCGTCCACGTCTTCCTGCCCGCTCGGCGCATCGGAGATACCGCGAAGAGGAGACTCCCGAAGCGGCACGACGTGCCGCAACGTGTATTTACGTCGACGAGCAGCAGCGTAGTCGGGATCTCCTCTCTTGGAGCTAGGGAGTGTAAGTGGGTAATGGAACGAGAAGAAAGCAGGACGGAAAACAGCCCGCGGTAGAAACCATCGCGCTGCACCGCGCTGCGCCGCGACTCATTTACCTACATCGATTTATTGCGACGAGGAGAGAGATTATATCTGCGAGCGGGATCTCAGCCGGCATTACATCCGCGCGCGGTGGATCACGATTTAATTGGTCTCCGCCGCGAATCGATCTCGTAACAGTTTCCTTTCCCTGCCGCCCGCCCGTCGCGTCGGCCGGTCGCCCACGGCAGAGAAGAAGAGCCCGGAACGCATCGCTCGCCGCCCTCCTCTCCTCTTCTACGTCTACGTTGCGTCTGTACCAACGCCACGCCACGCCGCCCAGAGCGACGATTTTCTGTTTAAGTGCGGTGAACACGCATATCGCGGACTACGCTCTCGGGGAAAAGATAGCGCGTCGTTAGATTAATAATCAGCAATTTACGCACGCTGGAAAGAATGGCGGCGTCGCTCCTTGCTTGTGGATCATCTGTAAAGTGTGATGGATTGGATAGTGTAACGCGAGAAGATATCCGCTACACACTCCACTATACACTTCGGAGATAAAGATGATAATGTTTCTCTTCTTCTTTTTTAAATTGTAATTTCTAAAAAAGTGATTCTCAGTAATCCCGACTTTTTTTCTTTATTGAAGGTATGATATCTTGATTTCATCACGATAAATTAATTTGATAAATTAATTTTTAAAAATTCAAAACTGGAAATTCGCAGACTTTATCTTTTATTTAAACCTTTTGTATACAAATAGGAGGAGATATATCCGATATGTACTTTATGCAGTCTATGCGGATGCACGTGCTTATTTTCATCTCTAGCTTCCGTATAGATTCCACGAACTGCGGGTTAACATTTAGCACCCATTCATGTTGACGCGCGACAGGCGCGTTCATCCGACATATCAGTTAATAATGCTATGCACCCAATTATCTTTATGACATGACGTCAAGGTGCGTGTCATCTGGGACGCGCCATAGTAAAATTCCCAACTCGGCAAAATCCCCAGAAAATCTTGACAGGCGGTTTCACCCGGCGGTCGGCAGCCGTCTAATCCGAGTGAAAAGCATTCGCGTACGCGGCGAATGAAATGCGTTATACACCTGACTGAACACGTGCATATATATATACCGGACGGAAAATCGAGGTAACAGCGGCTAAAGAATTATAAATATCGAAATATCAGGATTACGTTACTGTTATCAAATTCTATCTTGTAGTGAATCTGCAGTATACATCTATAAAAATCTAACAACGACGATGGAATTATGTATTACAAGGTCGATTAGCTATTATCAGCATATATAACGTTGCCCCAGAAAGCTTATTATTTATATAAATAGCAAATCTTGCAATGCCAAACACAAGCAGAAGAGAATAATAATTTTAATATACATTTAAATATTGTAGAGCTCTCTCTCTCTCTCTCTCTCTCTGTTTCTTTGAAGAAATTTAAATTGCGTAAGTTGTAAACATATATAAAAATAAAAAATTGTACTCTATTGTACACAAAGTATGTCAGCTGATAAAGGTCGTGAAACACGGTCTTTCCACGTAGATAATAATAAGTTAATAATATCATCTATATACGTGTAGATGCATATAGATGCCACGACATACGCTTATCCTACCCGATTAAATTACCCAATTATTTCTACGACGTGGTATTGGGATGCGTATCTAGCGCTCATCAAGGTAAATTCTTTACCGAGAAGATCCGGAGAAAATCTTGACGGGCGTTTCATTCTGCCGTCCTCACCCACGCGAAAAGTAAAAAGAGTTATATCCACGTTGAAACACAGATAATAGCAAGTGGGTGGCATAAAATTTATTTCGTATTAAACGAGGTCATTTTCATTACCAGTACAACTATAGCAAGTTGTACTTTATTATTATTGTGACAAAACTGTATTTCATTATATTGTAATTTTAATGTAATAAAAATTAGTAAATTTGAAAATTCTGTTGTCAAAATATTAATTAAAAGAGATAAAAATTGATTACGATAAATGATAATCTCTTCGATAGAAATTGCTAAGAAAACACGAAGTAACTCTGTAAGCTACTCATATGTATCTTTACTACCGTACTTTCGCAAACGTTTGAAAATTGTGGACAGCCGTGTAAAATTTGTCTCACGGTTTTACCGAGAAACACAATAAAAAGACGATGAAACTCGACTGTCTTTTCGCGTGAACGAGTTAATACTATTGGCTTAATAAGCTCGTATAGCGTATACGTTATCCGATTCACTGCGACCTGCCTTGATTAAATTACCCAATTACCTCCTGGACGTGGCGTCAAGATGCATATCCAACATCAAGGTGGCGTCTCCTACCAAGCGAATCCTCAGAAAAGCTCGACGGCCGTTTCATTTCGCGGTCTGCACCCACGCGCGCAATTGCGTGGTAAAGGCGAATTTATACGGTTCATTCTCCACGCAATGCGAAATAAATGCGCTGGGAGAACGAGCTCTTATTTGAACGCACCGTCAGAAGTGGATTGCTCGGCCGAGCTCCGCGTAGTTCCACGGATTTCCATAATTTGTCATAAAAGAATCGAAATAAAAACTTCATTATAATAAATACTAATAAAATTGGTTTTCGTGTTACTGACATACGGAAGTAATTTGATTTGTAAATTACTCTACACTGCAAATTTAAGGCGCAAAAAAATCCTTTTAAGCAAAACAGATGACTATCTTTGAGGAAGCCGTAAAAATTAATTTATTCTTTTTCACATTGTCCAAAATAATCGTGGAAAGTGAACGGTGTAGATTCGCTTTTAATCTTGGCCACGAGGATGAATTTACGACGGTAAATCACGAGCGAGGATATCCCTTCCGACGCGTGCGCTGTGCGGGTCGTATTGTATGTTAATAGCAATTATCCGAAGGAAATAGCAATTGGCAATTGGCCTATGGCCATGGAATAATGGCGCAAGTGCATCGCTCTCTCCTCGCACACGCCACGTGTTAGTCGAACGCAGAATCATGTCGCAAGTTACTCAGGGTGGCGCCAGGATATGGCTTTAATACCATATCTGGAGATTAAAAGAAAGAGAAAGAGAAAGAGAAAGAAAGAAAGAAACAGGATGGGTACTCGTTTAAATGACGGTTGCATCCTCGTCCTGCACGAACACACGGCGACATGTGTACGAGTTCACGGCAAGGCGCTGCCGAGTATAAACGACGTAATCCTAAAAGATCGCGCACATTTGTTACTTCAGCCGGAACGAATGTATAAATAATGCGCGACGTTTCTGCATCTGTCCCTTTCGTTTTTAGCGCTCGATCTCTGAATCCTGCCACAAGTTACTGATCCTGATCCGAAGAAAAGCATTCGCAGATATAATTTAAGAATTATTCGATCTCATCGCATGAGGTAAAATACTTTAGAATCACAAAAGAGAAAGGGCAGAAAGAGAGAATAATTATTGTCTTCTGAATAAAATATATAATGTTCTTGTTTTAGAAAACAAAACAAAAAGCACAAACTAATAATAAATACAATAAAGTATAAATCGTGGCGATCGATCTCTATAAAGCTCCGAGCAAACAGAGAGTCGGCTCGCAACAGAGCCAGAAGGAAATGGCTAGAAATCTTTACGCATCGTCCGAGAATCGTAATCGCTCTAGACCTGTCTATCGGTAGATTTCTAAAGGAAAGCGAAGAAGGAGATATATATCTATAATAGATATATTATATATTATATATATACATACATATATTGTACATATATATAATATATATATCGTGCAGAGAGGCACAGCTTACCGCAGTAATGGACCAAAATGTGAAGAGTTCCAGCATGGATGCGACTGTCGCACCAGGAAGCGGCGTCGACCTGTGGCTCGAAGAGAGAGAGGTCGAGGCCCTCCATATCGCTCTCGCCGCAGGAATCGCTCAGGGGCTCGAAATTGCTCCCGTTGGTCCCCTCATCCTCGGTCGCCAACTCCTCGGAAAGGTTCTCGCCGCCGCCGCCGCCGCCTCCGCGGCATCGGGGCGTCAATGCCATTTTCGGTTGAATACTCTCTCGCGCGAAAACCGCAAAGTCCTCCTCTCTGCTCGCGTTGCCCGCTTAATAAGACATGCGCTCGGTGGAGCACCGAACTTTTCTCACGGAAATATATCTCTCGTGCAGCATCAATTCTTCCACGGATTCTTCGCCCCTTCGGCGTGAAACCCGCGTCCTCGTATACCTCTTCGCACTGCGAGTCTCACCTTTTCATTTCACGGTAACTCGCGTTCGTTCATCTGAGAAGAATCGGTTGGATCTTTCGCGTGTTGGAAATAATGTTCGTTCGTCCGTTGTGCGATGTGAGATATACGGAGTGTCCTACGTTCCTCGCATGAAATCATAATGATAGATTCTCCATCCAATCAATTATATACAAATATATATATATACTATATAAGATATAATAGATTCTACTCCACTGAATCTAATTTTTTTCCTTTTTATGAAAGATTTAATGAACTTTAAAAAAAAATGTAAGTCCAAAATATTTTATGTAAAAAGTTCAATCTTATTGAAAATTCTATTATTAAGATTCAGATGCGACGAAGGTAAGATTCTATATGTTTGACCGAGGAACATTTCTCCAGAAGGAGAGAACACAAGAAAAGAGAAACATATCCATGTTGATTAAATTAGCTCCTCGCGCTGCATTCATCCTTTCACTGCGCTAATCCGCGTCCTATATACCATTTAGAATTAAATGGACTTTTTTCAAAGCCCGAAGGATATTTTATACATTTGCGCAATGCGAAGTACATATACGGCGATTCTTTCTGAACGAAAAACATAAGTATCAGTGTGAGTTTTAATCAAGCGTTCGTTTTTAATGGCTTTCATAAATTAGCCCCACGCCAGGCTAATAACCGTCATAATAACTCCCACCGACGCGCGCTGCCGATTTTTTCCATAAGTCACGCGTTTTACCATCCTAATTAGGCTTAGCTTTTAATTACTTGCCGCGACTGAAAGTAAAAAGACGGAACAGGAACCGGAAATTAATCGATTTCAATCTACGGCTCTGAACTATTCACGTGACGCGTTTAATATACGATTATCATAATGCATAAATAAGTATGAAATTAATAACTGACTTTTTTCTATAACACCAATTATTTTCATATTTCTCACAGTTCCAATATTACTACTAAAAGCCAAGATCATTCAAGAATGATCTTAAAAAAATATTTAAAAATTAATCTTACAATTAGAAATAATCCTATAAATAGTTTCAATAACTTTTCTTTGTTACGTCCAAATGCATTAATTAGCAAGCGTATTTTTCGAGAATGTTTTTTTATACGAAAAATAGAATTTCTCAAAAAATATATTATTGAAAAAAAAGTTTTCTTATAATTATAAAATTATAAAAATTTTACAATTTTAAATTCTACAAGATAAAATATGTTTTTATTAAAGATTTATTTTAAATTCGTGACAGAATAACAATTAAATGAAAAAAAATTTTTTTCACGAGAAGTATTATAAATCTATTTTACCAATCTAAAAATAAATTTAAAATTATACTGGCAATTTTATCGATATGATAGAAATAGCTGAAAAGTATAAATAAAAAAGGTATTCTGTTAAACGATAATTGCTCCAACATACGTGACACAGAATTGAGATGTCGACACGTGTAGCAATTAATTAAAAGTGACAGGCAGGCACGAGCCTATATAATCTTCGATCTGGTTTACTTGTATGAATTCATTGAGCATGACAAAGTTCTTCGTAAGGAGTCTACCGTGTCAAACGCGCGTGAGGCGACACGCGCGAGAAGGAAAGCGGGGCCGTCGCGCGTTCTCTCGACAACGCGACGCTCGCTTTCTCGGGCAAGCGGCCAGCCCGTGCCAACCTGTCATTACGAATCTTTCAAGTTCAAGAGCGCGAAGAAGGAACTCACTTTCTCACTGCCACTCACTGATCACGAGGCATATGTAGGAACAAGAGATCAGAATACTGCTGTTTTTACGCTTTATAGATCTGTTATTTTTTAATGTATTTCTCACTTCGTATAAATGTTTATTAAATTTTATTAATTTTTAGATCATTAATTTTATCAAATTCACAATTATGTTCGGTGTATGAATATAATTTTTGTTATGCGTGTAAAGTTCTTTCTCAACAATGTCGAACCGTGCATGTGCGAACGTTTTGTGCGAAACAGTGGAAATAGGCTGAGAGCGAAAGGGTTAAGCAGGAATGAGACATTAATTATCTCGCGGTTCTCGCGCGCGAGCCAGATATGAATTATGACACTGGCGTTCCGCTATCTCTTCAGTATAACCGATAAATTATTTACACGTATTTACGCGACGCAACTTCCCGAGGGACTCGCAGATAAAAGCGAAAAAACCAGTTTCGCGAAAAAAAAGAAGAAAATGTTAACGATACTGACATAAAAGATTCGCATACCAACTGGCCAAATACCGACATATTTATATCCGACAAATATCTAATACGCAATCGTTAGTCATACGTACGAAGGACGCCCGATCCAGTCTACGAATCGTTCTCATATAATGCCATTGACCTGTTTTCACAGTGTTCGTGATAACCAGGATGTTTCGTGAGATCATTAAATTCTTACGTCACGTAGAAATTCAGTGGGAATGAAATATATTACTCCTTTAATCTCTCTTTTTACAGATAAAATCTTTGTTTAAAATCAGTTTGTTTCTTTAAAAAGCGTGCTTTTCATTTAACAATTGTTTCTAAGACGCAAAAATTCGAAATATTTAGCAACATAGAACACTATATTTATGACATTCATAAATTCATAAATTCTCTGTTTATGTCATCAAAAAATTAATTTATTCCCATAACGTTCGCAAAATTATGTAGCACATAATAGTCCAATTCTAAATCGGTTAAAAAAAAGTCATTAATAAAGAATTAGTTTATCAGAAATATTTGATAATTAAAATAGATCAGTGAAGAAATGTTCAATCTAAAAATTGAAAATACTTGTAGTAAGTTTCATATTCAAACATATCATATCATGCAATCAAATCTTTTGCTTGTTTAACTATTAATAATTGTGTGATTTATCTGACAGTTATATGTGTCGTAAATATAGTACCAGTATGGCTACGACGCAAAAGATGAAGGAGAAGAGAGAGAAGTGCCTGTTGTCTATTTTCAGATCAGATCGAATTTGGTCGTTCGCAATCGGCGCAATCAGCCCCGAGCATTCTCCGATCGCGGTCGATTATCGATCGTCCGCGGCAATTTGCGGGAATGCGGGAACAACCGGCGCGTTTCCGCAGACGTGCGTGCGCCGATCGCGCCCAAATTTATTGCGTGTGTGCATGCGTGTGGCGGAGATCAAGATCACGTTTCGTTCAGCGGCGATCGCGCCGAAGATCACGGCGCGTGAACTGGTTTCGCGCGCGAGGGTATACCGGGCGAGCGAGCGCGCGCGTGCACGAAGAGCAAAGACGGCGAGGTAGGAGAGGAAGACGACAGAGAAGAAGCGAGCGAGTAAGAAAGAAGGGAAGAGCGTAGAAGAGGAAAAGGAAAGCGACCGGCCGAGAGGTCGTTCGCATCCAGAGTTCGAAGTTGGCGGGCGAACATGTAATCGCGTTTCGTGACTACGACGTAGAATTCGTTGCCCTCTTACCCTTTCCTCCCTCTTGTTCCGTAACCCGCGCGAGGGCGAAAAAGAGAAGGGTACGACAGAAAGAGAAAAATTACCGGATTGCACGAGATTTTTCGCGAGAGCGTAGTCGAAAAGCAGGGAAATTATGGTCGAGAGAAATATCCTTGCGTACAACTTAACTTAATTAATCATGGGGAAATGAAACATTGCATCGTAATTTTCCCTCGTATCATTATATTCATTAAACGCGAAATATATATATGAACAGTGAAAGACGGATGCTATCGCATCAAGAAACGCGTTGCGCATATGAGAACGTTAACGTGCATGCGATAGCAGATTTGTCTTCGGCTTTCAAGGCTTCAATTATAGGCGATTTTCCCGTAAATTGTTGCGGCTGAAATACCGCGCAGAAATCGCCGCGGAAAATAGCGACCTAAGATTTTCTCTCACGTCTCTGGATTAACACATTCTGACCTAACGATCTCCTATCAGTTTGCCTCTTCAGCGGCTTACTATTGCGAAATTAACAATGGGAGACTGTCGAAATATTCCCTCGTTCGAAATGTTCTACACGTGCGGGATCGACGATCATCGCTCGTAACTCGCATTAACATCTCTTCAAAACGTCAGACGGCGATCATTATCGTATCTCCTTGATCCGTTATATAATCGTGTGTGAATAAACGATCCAGGATCGAATATAGCTCTCTATAATTTCAGATGTGCTACATCTTCGAATTATCTCATTACGGAGAATGTTGCTTAAAAGAAATAGCGAAGTCTATTGAAAACGCAGTTATAGCAAAGTGATAATTTACCTCCAGTTTATATATTATAATTTATTGATAAACTTAAACAAAAAGTAATTTTATTATTCGCCTTCTATGAACCTTTTTATGAACATAACGTAATCAAAATTTAATAAATCTTATTTACATTCGTCATAAAAATTTAGAAATTTTTCATATTTTCCTGACTCTTTCTCGATATTTCCTAATTGCATAATTTTTCTTTCATAATTTCCTTTGTTCACTCCTTTTATCTTCTTAATTTAAAAAAGACCAACATAGATTGGTATCCGATATACCTTCCACAAGAACGTTACCATCGGTCGCAGGTGCATCGACGAGCCGTTGCATTGCGGCCGAATCGGCTGGGCGCGACCCGTGTCGTAAAAAAGGCCGGCTCGTAAAGCCGCGACGGAGAAAGGATGCCGCTAGGATACATCCGTGGCTATTGATGTGTCCTCCGGACTTAACTGCGAGAGCCAGGCGAACCTTGACATTTCGCAGAGGTCATGGAAGAGAAGGCGGCCACGAAGGTCCGCTGGTGCACGAGAGTGATCTCGGGCCATCGGGCGAGAGCATCTGGATCGCGTGGTTCCGGCTGCTATGAGAACCTTACAGTTGCTTACAGTTGCCTATTCACGGCGAAAGCCGAAGAGAGAAGAATCGACGAGGAAGAGGAGAAAGAGGAAAAGGAGCGGGAGGATGTGAGGAGGGAGGAGGCGGCTGGGGGGACGGAGGGAGGCAGAAGCGAAGTGCCTACTTACGACAGCCACGATCCCCTCGTAAACATCGAACGGCGGGACGGCTCCTGGGAATCCGCGCGCGGCGAGAACAAGGATACCAGGTGCAGCGATACCGATAACGACCGCCGGCCGACCGATCGACCGCAGGAGGCAGTGCGTAACGCCACCACGGGCACGGAGGGGATCTCAAGCATTCCCGCCATTTTTGCCGCCGCCGCCGCCGCCGGATAGCGAGCTCCGGCATAATTGCCTCAAACTTTACGGATAATTGAGCGAACGGACGCGCGTCGAGACACGCGTTATTAATTACGTACGCGCGACCGTGGCGTTACCGTGCTCGCTAATGATGCCCGTGGTATCCGACGAATGGCGGATGGAATTAAATCCTTGAGAGTTGATGGAAGACCTTGATTGTTGGAGCTGTGATGATCTTCGGATCTACACAGCGGTCTTCAAAAATCTAGTCTCGTCTGCAGAAGAATCGTTCGTATCATTTAGAAGTAATTAAAATGACTCACGCAATTGTAGCGTGGGATGAGAGCATCAATGAATGCTGCATCAGCATTCAAAATTATACTTATTTGTGTAATCACAATAGGATAACATAATTACATTATTATTTTCACTGTTAATTCCCAATTGCTACATATTTCTATGATTATCCAAATTGTTAACATTTCGAATGTTACACGTGGTGTATATGTACATAGAAATCTGCGCCGCGTGAAAATTTTCAACGGTTAACCAACATGGTTAATTAAACATACGGGGGAAAGGAAAGCGAAGTGTCTTAGACGCGTAATAATAAGTTCGCAACGCGACTTTGGGTTCACTCATGCACACCGCCCGCGCCACTGCGTAGATAAGTAATGCTAATTTAAATTCGCAAGAGCGCCCTTCTACAAAATGCGTTATGCGTCTGAATGTAAGTCGGTTATGCGGCCTGTGCCCCAAGGAGAATACGTGTAACAGCCCTGATGTTATGTTGTGCACAGTGAACGAAGAAGAGACAGAAGTCGAGGTGCAAGAAGGAAAGGAGAGAAACGAGCAGGCGAGATCGAATCAGCTGAGAGGAAAGCCGCCTCCTGGCGAATTCAACGGAGTGCTTTCTTAAATCAGGAATGTGAAGAAGATTTGTCAGATGCCGAGGATGCCGTGCAATTTGTTGCTTAGATGTCGCTCGTATGATTCCTCGAAATAGGAAATTGACAAAATTGTATGATCAAACTCTCATAAGATTATTAGATGTTAAATTATACAATTCCTTAAATTAATCGATGAAAAACTCTTTATTACACACAAATATGTAAATATAAAAAAGGTAATAAAAATATAAATATCAAATATATGGAGTTTATTTTTCTCTAAACTATAAAGAAAACATCTTTAATTCAAGACAAGTAATAATACGCCTTAATAAAAAGTATTAGTAAGATTTTCTGTGAGAACGACAAAAGATTTGTGAAGCAAACAATATAAAACATAATATCACATATTCTGTAAGAGAGAATAATATGACATTATAAAAAGCTAGCTTTATGTTGAACAATTAGAAACTATAATGCATCCGAATGAATAACTGACCTAGGACTTCTCTATATGTTGAGACAACAATCGACTTTCGATGTTCGACGACGAACGGGAATAATTGCAAGCGCAAGGACCGTAATCAGGAACATCCAAATCTCTGTAATTTGTCGTGAAAACTTGAACACGCTCGTCGAAACTACGCTCAATGTTTCTTACCGAACGTTAGATTGATCAAAAGCGCCAACGAGTAACGACCGAGTAATTTGTCCTCTGACGATCGAAAGAGCACAATCGGTGGTTCGCGCTACGCGACACAGCGCAAACTTAGGTATCTCCCAAGTTCCACGATGCGAACGACGATGACACTGCAATGCGGTTCCTATTCACGCGACCGCTCCGGGACTTTACCGGGAACTTAGTAACTCCGATTGTAGATCAAACGGAAGCGCAGGGGTAACATTATACAGTCAAAGGAGAAGTTTGCAGAGACCCCGGGCGTTCTACTCCGGCGCGCGGACCATTCCGTTCGCGCTCAATCAAGCGAAAGGTAAGAAACGGAGCTGACCTTCTCTTCGTTCAGCGGAACTCACGATGACTCGTATTCTACGTGAAGCACATGTGTAGATTTCGTGGAACATATTTTAAAACGTCTGTGACGTCTCTCGCGATACGCTCGCGTATACACCGAATACAGGCTATTCTGTGGCTTTATGTATGACACACGCAACAATGTGTACAATTTTACATAGTATTTTAAATGAACAAAAATGACTATAAAAAGAAAAAGAAAAAACATCACACATAATACAACCAGCTGAGTAGCATATTAAAAAAGTTAAAAGAAGCAACATATCGACACGTTGAAATGTACTTTTGTGTGTTTTATGCTCATAAAAAACACGGTGTAAAAAAATTCAAGGTATAAGCAAGAGAAATTTTCATTATTTTCTAAAAAAAGAAAAGTACATAGTGCTAACAAGAAATCTTAAATTTTTTAGTAACTGCAAAGGTTCTCCTATTTTTCAGCATTATATATATATGTATATTGTATACAGTTATCGTGAAATTGCATGAAAAATTCTATGAAATTGTTGTTCCTAATAAGCAATACTAGAGTACACCAAATAAAACCTTAACAATCTCCGGGGCAAAGACCTACAAGTTTCTTGCGACATCGATCTTAAAGTCCGACTCGTGCCCGGAGGTTCAAGGGCTTATTACGATCCATCTTACCTTGAGAACCCACGGTGGGCAATTGAACTTTTTTTCACGGTCGTAAAATCATTGTTTCGTTTCTTTGCAGTGACGATCTAGCCAGATATCCCGAATGTAATAATGGAATTACATTTTCTTTTCAGATTTTGTCGTCCCCGTAATATATGTTGGAAAACATAACATAATATTGGAAAACAATCGGCAACAGAATTTTATTTTATGTATAAAATTGTTATCTAAACATAAAAAAAATTGACTAGGTAAAAATTATATGTGAAGAATCTTATTATTAAGTTATTATTACTAAAAAATAAAAATAAATAAACAATATCGACAATGTTAACTTTTGTAAAATATTAAACACACATTGTAAAAAACGTAAATTCAGAAAAAAAGAATTTTACTTTGTACTAAACGTGACCCTATAATTATATCAAAATTGCTGATTGTTACATTCATCGTATCATGTTTTGAAAGAAAATATGCTAATTTATACAAAATAAGTAACAAAATTGCAACTACAAACATCTAATTCAAAAATTCCGAAGCTTAATAACAGCTTTTGCTTTATAAAACCGGCACACGATATCGCGTGATGTTTCTTGAAGGAGTGAAACGCAAGTTAAGTCGATGTCTATCTAACAGTAAAAGTCCTGCTAGATGACGATAAAACACGGCGGATTTGCAAGGACAGAGAAAGAGTTTATTCATTCATTTATCGTCAAAGCCTTGGAAAGCGTATCGTAACCTAACAGCCGTATAATTCTCATTCAAGTTTTATCACGCCGCTGAAATAAACGATGCAAAATCTGAATTTCTAATTTCAGTTTATCTGCAATCTCGAATGTCAATATTCATAACGGTTTAAAGATTAATATCTTTTTTGTTTGAGATTTTTATGTATAACATACTGTGTCTAGATGTAAATTTACTTTCATCAAAACTTATTACTTTTTTTTCATAAATAGCATTATTGCGTAAAACATACGTGCTAAAAGTAATCATTGTAAAAGATCGAAAATATCACGAACCCTTTGAAAAAATTGGCCCACGGAATAGTGAGAGCGATTTAGTAACATAATATCACAAAGTACTCCGGTGCAAAACAACACAATTAACGAAACAGCATGGAGTCGGCGAGGGCTCGAAAAAATTCTGCCATTCGTGCGGCAGAAGTTTCAAGCGCTCGCAATTTTCTTCCCCGAGGATAATAGCGTCGCGTCGGACTTTCGCGAGACGTTCACCGCGACGCGGCTAGAATTTCAAATCTGGAAACGATCGGCAAACAGGCGTAGCACGAATATAAAGCAAAGCGGTGATGGTCCATGCGTTTTAGTTATCTAACCGGCCGATCAGCTATTTACTATTTATATTTAATTATGCAAAATTTTACAAAAGCTATTTGCTGCGCAAATAGCTTTTCGTCCCGTTTATGCGCGAGCGAGCAAAAATGCGTCGAAGTTCGCGTGTAAACACTTGTTCATGATGAAAAGAAGATACCCTTGTTTGCATTATTAGCGCGCATCATTAGGGATTATTAATGAAGCGAAAGTGCCCTTCATTCACTTGTAAAACGCACGTGGTGGGGTAGGCAGCGATTATGGTGCTACATTGATGAGATTTTCACATTGTATTGCATTTCACAAATGCGTAAAGATTATGTAGTAATAACAGAGAAATGTAACCAACAAACAATTATCAATCAATGTAAATATGATTAAATTCATAATCAAATTTTAAATGTTAAAATATTACTAAACATTGTTTGCAAATATTGAGAATAAATTCAAATTAATAAAACTTAAAAAAATCAAGCAGATAGGAAAGGTCAGGAATTAATCATCTTTTCAATTAACAATTTTAGTTAATTAAATCCGCTTTCTCTATGTGCATGAGAATACAATCAAACGAAGTGTTGCGGATTGCCAAGTTGGAATTAGTTAACTCAAACTGCTGCTGCAACATGGCCCAAGAGTTTAGAATTCATTACTGGGTACCGGAAACGCATAGACAGAGTTGCAGCGTTCACCACTAACAGTCCGTCCGGGTAGCTAATTCCGAGATAACGCAGCTTGTGTTGCCTCCTTCTAAATAATCTCCTTACGTATCACAAAGAAAAAAGAAAAATTCAGTCAGCTAACGGCCAGACAGCAAATCATTTCTCGATTAACCGTTTTATACGCACAATCCGACTTCGCGCGTCTCTGTACCGTCCTTTACCAACATCTTCAGATTCCTAACGGATGTTATATCCACCAATATGAGAATTGAATGGGTATAATAAGTCAACGAGAGAGATGAGACGACACTCTTCACACTTCACACTTATGGCCAATATACAGTTACCTGTATTATAAAGCCTGTACAATAATGCATACGTACAACGAGCATATATGTATAAACATATGTTACACTCGAAATAAAAAGTATACTACAATACATTGACGATTTTTTAAATCTATTTTAAATATGCAGACGCATCTACAAAGCAGACCTTACAAATGACAGACTCATTCTTGTTCTGGACCTTTCATATGAATGAAGACCGTATGGCGATAGTGGGATAGTAGAATTTTAAAATTTCGATCACGACGCAGTTACGATCGTGAAATTAGATTGGATTGTTCGAATTATTCTGTAGATTAAAACCGGTATCAATTAGTTATCCAATCGGTAATTAAATAAAAAGTCACGATCGGAATAATCCCGTCCTAGTCTTCTCGCGCCGGAGTCCTAGAAGCCTCGTTCGCGACTTAGGAACAAGTCGTCGGCGACCTCGATTCGATCGGCGAAACTCGATACGCACCTCGGCGAAACCATTTATCGTAGAGGCGTAAAGGCGAGCCGAGTCGCGTTTCCGCGGACCGTTTATTATCGATCCCGTATTTCGAAGCAAGTAGGTATGGAAGCATACGAGAAGCGCCCTTCGACAACGACCTCCGAATATCCCCGTCGACTTTTTCGCCGCTGTCCCTTGCCTCCCCCTGTTTCCGTTGCGCTGTCGCGCGATCGAGATGAATGTGCCTGAAAGAAACTTCGGCTGCTCGAGGGCTCTCGACTCTCGAGTCCGTGCGCGCGGAGGCATGCCGTCACGTTTTGCAACTCGCGAATCAAATCTCACGTCGAAATGCTCGCCAAGATCATCACGAAGGATTCTCTCCTTTCGGAGCAGGAGCCTTGCCTGTCGTAAAACTCCGATAAATACCAATAAACTCGTAATATTGCTATAACAATGTTACAAGGCTTCTAGGCTTATAACGTTATGTATATATGAATTTAATAATCATAACTTGTAATATTAAGATCAAAGGCTCAAGTTATAATAATCTGGTGAAGAATGTCGCGAGTCTTTAACTATTTAATTAACCTTAATATCTTAGATAATATTTCCATACATATTTTATACATTTTATACTTTTTAATTTATTTTACTTTATTCTATATTTTTTTCAACAATATTTTAAACAGAATACGCGAAATATATGAATAAAAATATTGTAATAAATGATTCAAGTATCGCTTCTATCTGGTACCAAAAATTTGCAATTCTGCGCATCTTCGATAATATTTTTATATATATTCAATGTTTTATGCGTTTTATACCTTTTAATTCATTTTAATTCATTGTATATTTTTTCAACAATATTTAAAGAACAGAATACGTGAAATAGGGTGAATACAAATACTGTAATAAATGGTTCAAGTATTGCTTCTATCTGATACTGCAAATTTGCAATACTGCACTTTGATAATCCAATACTACTATACATATTTTATACATTTTATACCTTTTAATTGATTTTAATTCATTCTACATTTTGTCAATAATATTTAAAAAACAGAATACGCGAAATATGTAAATTCTGTAATAAATGCTTCAAATATCGCTTCTATCCGATACTGCAAATATCAAGTTTCAAATCTTTCATACTGCCCGTGTCGGATACCGGCCTGCGAATTGCATTAATCTCGTGCGGATTGAATGAAAATTCCCCCCTCCCTCAAAAATAAAATATATCCCAATTTCCCGTGACGACATTCGGCGAGTTTTCGATAGGAACGATATCGTCGCCGCTGCTCCCCACATTGGAGCACGTCCCCTACGTTACATTTTACGGGACGTTTTTACGCGGTAGATTTATATTACGCTTAAGCTCCAACAGGACAGATTTACGTTACGCTTCCGTCCACGTAAATTTATTTATCGCGCCGTACTTAAGTGGAATATGGTGCACATATAAACCGAATGGCGGCAGTCGAAACGTTTTAAAGTTTACTTATTTCGCAGGAGGCTCCCACAAACGCGACAAAGGATGAACGCAATCGATCTTTGAATTAGAAGGCCTGTTGTTTTATCGCATGGACCGCACTAAAACTTTCTTTCTCGTGTTTTCGCCAAACTTCAAACATATATCTATTTCAGTATCATCTATTTCAGTACAACGAGTGTACACTAGTGCCGCTATAAAGGACAGACCCCAGAGTCGGGCGAGTCGGCGATAAAATATCTCACAAAACACAAACTCCCCCACAATTCTTCGTCCAACCCCTCGTGCTTACCTCCACCTTTCTCCACCGATTCGAAGTCAATCGTGCCGATGTACATAAAAGAAGCGGCAACCGTGCCGGAAGTGCACGAGACAATCGAACTCAAAACGATCGAACTCGCGAATCACTCAATTCGAAAGAGAAGACGAACACCCCCCGTTGTTTCTCCCCATTCAAAAGGGGAGCGGCGGCGCGCACTTCGCTTTTCCCAGGCTCGATGACCGTTCGAAAACCGACACACATTTTCCCGCTAATATCCGTACGAATTCCCGCGCGCGCGCACGCGACGAACGCCCGTCGCGATAGCTCGTCGCGGACTGACAACGCGGGACAATGTTGGCGGTCGGGGCCGGCCGAGCCCGGCCGGAAACGGCCGAGAACCGGCGCGGCGCGGCGCGGCGGCGTCTCGCGCGCGCGAGTGTATTACGTGCGACGACCGATTGACGGCCCGCGAGGCTGACTATTGATGTTCCCCTGGATGCTCTCTGCCAATTCCGCCGGTCGACGGCTTACGGCAGTTTACGGCTTTCCCGGCTTACGACGCGGCGTGTCTGCGAAACGGAATCGCCACCGCCGGGCGCCGCCGCGCGTCCGCCTTTCCTTTCCTTTCCTTTCCTATACCTCAACCCTTCTATTCTAAAGCGTCGACGATCGGACGAGATCGCGGTGCGGATCGGTGCATCACGATCCGAGGCTCGGGACTCTCCCGCCCGCTCTGTATAGCGAAACTGCTATGAATTTAACTCCCTCGCGGGATATTCCGAGAGATGCATCATTCCCTCTTGAGATATCGAGGATATTGAGTTAGTTTTATGTAGCTGTTGGCAATTTAAGAGTATAAAGTCCCGTTGACGCTTAAAAATATTAATGTAGGTAATATGCCACTTTGCAACACTTTTGTATTTCTTTCTTTTTAATAGTAAACAATCAAAATATTTCATTAAAACAATATATAAATAACAGATAAAAGAAGGAAAAAGAAGACCAGTATATGCAAAGATACCTCAAGAAGAAAGAGAAATAGGAAAAAAATCATATTTTTCTTAAGTTATATATTTTTCCCTGAGTTACCCCAATCGTATCTTTGATCACGAATTAGGTACAACATAAAACAGCAAAATGTAATTATTGATAAAATAAATATTTTGTATAACAATAAATGGCTTGAATCTATATTTATCTTCCCAGTCCATATAATAATATTGCCTAAATATCTCTCATTTATGTGATTTAAACGTTTTCGAAACTACCTTGACAATTATTGATTACGATCGATCAACTGTTATTATCGAACCCTTTTCATTGTTACTCTCATCGTAAAAGTGTAATGGTAAACCCCTTTCGTTTTTACCGACAAACTTCATTCTCGTCACTCTGCGAACGAAAAAACGAACGAGCTATGCAATTTGAAAAAGTAGATTATGGTTCGTCATTCGTTTGAGTGTGAAAGGCGGCAGCGGAGCGTCCGGCAATCAGTGCATCACTATTAACTGATTTTCTTTACTTTCGATCGGCATTAATGAAGCGTTCGCGTGTATCGCGTTCCGGCCCCGGCCCCGGCCCGGGTCCGGTCGTGAATGTTATATCGCACTCTCCACGGGTTCGCTGCGTATCGTGCCAGGGACGCAATTTATTAAATAGACATCGCGCTTTATCACGGTCAACGGCGGAACGAGACAAATTCAGACGTCGCGCGAAAGTGACGCTATAAGCAACCAAACTCGTCGCGACATCATGTCCGGTTAGATGAGATTTTTTACAGACGCGAACAAACTCGAAATTCTCGTGTACAAGATGTTTCGCAAACGCCATTTATCACGTCGAGGAACAACTATCAAAATCAAATTAAATCTTTTCACGAATCTAATATTAAGTGTAAATTAGATAATACAGTTTTCAAAGTCTGCTTCTAATTTTTCGGTATTATTAGACTCAAACTGTTACAATTTTCAATTGTTTTATATATTTATTATATTTTATAAGATGTTTTATTGTTTTATTTTATTTGTTATTTATACAAAGACTCGTCTTCCTCTACCTATTTGTCTCCTTAACAAATGTTTCAAGTTTTCTTTCATTTATCCATTACCTATCATTAAATTCGCATCGTCTCTTTCTATCATCCTCTATCTCTCTCTATATCTCCCTTTTCTTCTTAAAATTTACTTCTACCTTTTTCCTTGGCAGATGTCACCGTGACAAATGGCAATGGCTACGCCGGAGGTTAATGACGAACTTTTCTCATCTGAGAGAGACGAGTAATGAAAATGTTGGAAATGGAATGAGAAAGACAAAGAGATAAAAATTCCGGTACGACTGATTCGCAGTTTGCGTTTTCTATCGTGGAGCTTTTCAGCGCCGTGTACGTGCTTTCCAGTGTCGAGATGATAGAATCGTCTCTGTTCCCTATCCAATCAATCGGTCATTCCCAAGTTCTGGTTACAGTTAGCACGATCAACGACATAGAGAGTCCGCAGATCGAAATTAGTATATCGTTGATTTTATATTTCGACTTTCATGTGAGCGCACAAGAAGGTCTTTGTGTCGGTCTCTGCCAATAAAAAGGCAACGATCGGCATAAACCTATACCCTATACCGTCATTATATGCATTTAGTGCCAAGTGAGACTGCCCGATTCTCTTCGTCTATCAATGAGTAACATTTCGTTGATTTAACATTTTTAACTGAATTTTCAGGCAAGCACAAAATCGGTCGACTGTCTGATGACGCGTCCAGCGATAAACGCGTCATCAGATTTTCCTCGTATCTCCGCAGCATCGAAAATTGCTGATTGGTATACCGGTTTCAACTCTCGCGACTCGTAAGACTCGCTCGCGAAAATAAAGCATTTAAAGCTAGCCAGACGAGCCGGAGTGCCGGAGGCGACTGGGCGAGGTCGCGAGAGGAGGGACTTTGAAGTCGAAAATAGCCAAAAATTCTCGCCAACTCGCGACCGGCACAGTCTCCTCGCTCTCGAGAAAAGTAACGGTGCTGGATCGTTGAACTTGGTGCACGACGTGACGCCCGATGCCCATTAAGAAAGCCCCAAGGAGAGGACGGAGCGCAGGATTCATTGTCGTGGCGGGATAGAGGAATCAGTCCAGGAATATACCCCGCCCGAGGCTACATCCCTGCACTCCGTAATGATCCGATAAGATGCACGGGATTATTCGAGTGTAAAACTCGCGCGGGCAGGATCAGCGAGCTATCGCTTCCGCGCTTCTTGGTCGCTCGGACTTCTATTTATAAGAGATCCCACGATAAGCGGAACGAGGAATCGCGTGATCCGCAAGAAACGCTACGCAGATCTGACGAACGAGACATATGGTTAGAAAATTGCGGATCGAGTTGATAAGAAAACTCGAGATAACTTTTTCTTTCTTAGAGCCATCTTAATGTGTTTCTATGGCACGTGTAATCCGATGAAAATAAAAGATGAGTCCTCTTAATGCATATTAAAACAACAATATTGTGTAATTTGATATAATGCAAAATGTGAGAATTTAATTACATTCAAAAGGGTATCCTTGTGTTATATTCGGTAGTTAATCGACACAAAAATTCACTTCACACGCTATCAAATTTTCCTCTCGTAAACGGTAAACGTTCTTCATTCAGAATTCATTGCAGACCAGGTAAATGATGCTACGCCTGAGTCGGGGATAATGGAGAGAAGAAAGTAACTATCCACATCAAGGCGGAACAAACTTGCACGTAGTTCACAATAATGTGCCGTATCAGACGCGGTCTGATGCAACGTATAATCTCGTAAAATTCATTTCAGGGAGTCAAAGGGGCTTAACGAAATAGATGACTGCGATTGCCTGAAACGCACGACAGCCCGGAACAGATTTTCCACGTAATAATACCTATTAAGACTAGCTGTTACGTATTGCCGCCATTTGGAGTTCGTTGTTCGTTCGCTCCCGCGCGACTCGGACGTGTAGCAAATAACCGGCGATGAGGATTGCGGAAAATAATTATGAATCTTGTTACTGTGACTATTTCTACAATAGGTCTTTTTCAATCACAATCAAGCGACGTGAATTTTCAATCGTGGACTATGGCGAGGATCTGCAAGGGCTAATGCGTTTCTTCGTCGAGATCGCTGGTAAAATCGCGTGTAGGAATTCGACTTGACGTAAAGCTGAATTAAGTGGGATATACGTCTAAATTCTGAAGTGTACAGGTGACCAACCGGCAACACGTGCCTCTAATGACAACGAAATACTCTTTTAATGGCGTTTAATTACCTAATTACGAATGAGAACGAACAAGTTCGCAATCTCGAATAATGTAATAATATTATAGAAGACATTAGATAGAACACGACGCGAAAATTACGTTTGAAATATGGATGGCGTGCATTAGAGAAAGGTTGGCCACTACTGATCTAAGAGATTTTACGCTCTCCAAACTCCTCCGACACGAACGACGCGATTAATCTTTCCTGCGAATGTCGCCGCCTTCTAATCTCACCCGAATTCTATCCTTTCTCAATCTTGCCAAGCGTGAAGGTGATACCTCATTGACGCTCCGTTTTTATTACGTTGACGTAACAACCTATGTGTCGTCAAGATTTTTCAAGTCTGAGGAAATCTAGATGAAATGGAGTTACTTGTGAAGTTTAAGATTTTAAGATATATTAGATCTCTGTTCTTTTAAACTGTCCAACATGGAGAGAAAAAGAAGAGAGATAAACGGTATGACAAAAAGTTCAGCTAAAAAGAACAGACAATTGTATCAACAAAATGAATCACTTAGCCAAGAATTAATTACATTTGTTCTGTTTTGTTGTAAGTAATCCTCAAATTAAAGTTTTGTTAAGTCTACACACATGCATATATATATGCGAAGTGAAAAGTAAAGTAATATACCTGAAGTTTAATTTCCTAAACTTAGGGCCGGTTGTTTCAACCTGTTAGTAAGCTAACTGATAGTTAAATCAAATGTCGATCTTTGTCTAATTTAAAGGATAAACAAAGACATATATATGAATTAACTATTAATTAGTTTACTAACAGGTTGGAACAACCGGCCCTAAATCTTTTATATTAAATAATTAAAAATATTTGTATTTTAATAAAAGTATTATCTTGAAATTTAAGAAAGAAAATTTTTGATTGAATATATCCTGGGACTTGATAAAAAAATCATCGAGTGAGCTCTCGAAGCGCCAGTTAACCCAAATTATTCCGAACACATATTCTACATAAAGTTTATTTTATTCCTTGCATCTGCTTCATCGGAGGAAAAAAACGCCGATCGACAAAACAATGCAGAAACTTTGACAGGACGCTTATTCCTATGCAGCTTTATATTTATCGAGAACTGTGAGAAGAGAAGAATCGGACTGCAGTTTGGCTTCTCATTTTCACTTTCCGCAAGAGTTAGAATAGATTTATCCTTCCGATCGTTCGTACGAGTTTCACTTGGCATGTCATCGTATTTCATTCCCAGTACATAAGAGACAAGGCAAAAGGAAATAGAGAGGGAAAAAGTCATTTATTGCCCTCTAACAGTGAGTAGCACTGTCATGTGTAAAATGAGAAATGGCAAATATAATAATTGCGGGAAAACGAAACGTGACAATAAAAAATTCATTTTCACATGTTAATAAAAAGTATATAAATTTTCATGTGCTATATTTCTTTAACATTTCATATAAGAGAGAGAGAGAGAAAGAGAGAGAGAGAGAGAGAGAATAAATTTGTATAAATAATTACGAGAATTTATAAAATTAATAGCAAAAGAGATAAACAAAAATATTAGCATCATTTACTCAATAATTCACTAATAGCCCTAAAAGAGAGAGCCAATTTTCTTTGCTGAATTTATCCCGTATTCATCTAAGCGCATCCTCTCATTTACGACGCTTGGCAATGACGCAAGATTCGCGGAGCTCAGAGAGAAGGCGCGACACAGAGAAGAGAAAAGACGGGAGAACACGCGGTGGCATTTCAAATCACTCGGCAGATTCACGCATTTGAATAAATCTAACGGCGCGCATCCGCATGTCGAGAGGGAAAGAGAGAGAGAGTCGAGCGAGAGAAAAGGGTGCCGCGAGGAGAGATCGAAGGAGAAGATGGTAGGCGGGCAACAGGAAGATACGGAGAAAAGGGGGACAAAGCTGATCCTCCCACTGGCCGTGGCATTCGGAATCGTAGCTTCTGCTCGTGCCTCGTGCCTGTCTCTCTTTCTCTCGAGGAGGTATCGGCCGCGGTGCGACGAAGTGAGAGAGAATCAGAATTTATCGCGACCTTCCCCGTGGATCGCTTGTAAACGTACTCTTTTCTGTTCGCGGCACCAAGAAAACTGCGACACACGTCGGCATCGATCTTCGACGTTCCCGCACATAGCGATTCCTTGTAAACGTTAAATCATCGCTTTCTTGCGTGAAAGAGAGAAAGAAAGAATCCGATTTCTATGCCATACGCCGACTAACTAGAAATTTCGCTGAAAATACTCTTTATAAAAATTTAGTATTTTTAGTTTTACAGGAAACGTTTGTTTCTCCTAATAATAAATTAATTAAAGAAGTCCCTATGTATATAGCTAATTTTAGAAACATTTATTATTTCAAACATTTTATAAAAATACCGCGCTATTTTAAACAACGCAGGGCACAAGTTTAGGAAATAAAACTGTTGAAAAGATGAGATCTATTTCTTTAGCATGCAATGTTTAGTTATATATAAAAGCAAGACTACTTAATATACGTCAATCTGCCTTTTTCGAATGTATTAATTATAAGTAGCAATCTCTTTATTTTCCGTCTGGAATCGTATCGAATTAGGTTTTCTTTTCGATTTTGTGATTATATCAAAGTAAAATTAATCAGAAAACGTGTTCTCTCGTATGAATCTCTTATTGTAACTGTGCAGGGCATACATATCTCATACTAGCGTGCTATATCTCTCCCTCCGATACGGCTTCAACTCGATGGAAAGTTGGGGAAAACAGAGAGTGTCGTAAAGTTCCCGAGTTTCTCGATATGAAACAGTTGGGGCAAGATGCGAGCGGTGATGCAAAAATGCAATATGACGCTCTTACGGTCTAAAACGGTGGCGGACGCAATGAAAGAAACGGAAACGAATCTCGCGAACGTTGAACGTTGACGCCGGTCGCGTACGCGCGCGTACCTACCTGTTATGGATGATACGTGTAAACCGCGTTACGGTTCTGCCATTAACCGCATTTACACGCGCAGCGGAGCGAGTAAGCGTGGACGTCGCGTTCCTTCCGCCTCCTCGTTTTATACCTTTTCCACATCGAGTCTTCCCATCGCTAAACGTACGAGCCCCGCGGGAATCGTTATTCCGAAAAAAAAGGAAACAGGTATTCCTGTACAGTGCGCCTGATTTCCCTGGACAAATATGCCGGCAGGCGCTGATCAGAGCATTCTTCAGTTAAAGCGCGATGAAACCGTCGCGATATATGTGTGCTAGCAACGGTATCAAACATCGCGGTATATATTAACTAACTCTTTTAGCAAATATTATTTTCAGTAGGTATTTTAAGTATCTTTTAGATTTAAGCCTTAACACAATTATTTAACATTAATGGCTTAATAAAAATTCTAAAGTCAGACAGTTATCAGTAAATAATCATGTAACAATAAAAAAATCGCATTCAGTCATGATTTTTGGCAAAATACAATTTTGTTATTTCTATCACAAGATATATAGTAAATATAGATTTAATAGATATTTTATAATCATTAGTCATGTGCTATTGCGTCTATTTTCTTCTAAAGACAAAATATATCTATTCAATTATTAGTAAAAAAATATCTGGAACATAGCATATAAAAGATGTAGATTGTAGATACTTATTATAAATTTACATTAAAAAATCTTGAAATATCTTAAATATCTAAGTAATATTTTAACAACAAATAGTATTAAATATTTTAGATATCTAAAAAAAATAATGCTCTGGAATAATATATATAATGTAACGATTGTCTCTAATGATTTTTAATGCATCTTCCTATCATATAATAATGAATAAAATGAATGAAATTAGTATTATCACGCTGAGTGATCTCCGGACAGAAATCATACTTCTAGCAATTTTCGCTACAACGATATCGTCCATGATGCGATGGACATTTAAATTACGATACGCGAAATCCTCTCCATGTTTCGTAATCGAGAGTGGACTTGGACGCGATTCTCAAGCAGTGCGTTACCGCGTGGTTATTAATTTCAACCGCGATGTACTTCGCTGAGATGAACAACGTACTCTCTTAGCATCCAGGTACATGCCACATACATAATAACTCGTCGGTACTTTCTGGTTAGCGTTTCCTACGTTATCTCGCTAATGTCGACGCGCCTTCGTAATTTCTTATTAGCAGCGAAGTCTGATTGCAAACCGAGGGGCATCTATCACGCTTCTACTTTACTCTGTTGCTGCCAGCGATGCACTATGCGGCAGATCATAAATGCCTTTGCTCTATCAGATGACTGATTTTCGAAAAAAACACATTATATTTAGGTATCTATAAATCATCTTTGTATTAAAGAAAACAGTACTGATATGTGTCCATTTTTAATATAACATTAACAAGTAAAATTTTTAAATAAATAAAAAAGTAAAATATATAATTTCGCAATTGTATTTTCTAAATTAAATTAATTCTTAATTGTAAAGTAATATTCAAGTTAAAATGGGAGATAATTTATTTTAAATTTTAAACCAACAAAAATAATTGTGTATTTATAGCCTCAGTTCATAGCGCATAGATTTTATAATCTTTTGAAACAGTTATCTTTCTATCACGTTGAGAAAAATTTAAATTAATTACGCACTTTTACAAATAAAGCGACAGAATTATCTGCACAGACAAGCAATATTAATTAATTGTTGATAAATTAAAATAAGTATACACGTATTTCAAGTTTAAGATATCAATACATGTAGATCAAGAACTAATATCTCGCTCTTTTTTGTCCCTGAATATCACATACATCTTATCATTTACCACGTTACACATATCAAATCCCGGTTGTCAATTACTGCACCGCGCTATCTACTGCCTGCGTTTGCAGTAAAATGATTTATGAACTTCCAGACATGACGGTTCTCTCAAGAAACGTTCCTCGAAGGCAACTCGAATGTGTGTTATCCAGCGTATACCGACACTAGATCGGCATACAGTTGCGGCAACGTGTAATCTTGGAAAACCACGTCGTACCACACGTGCACAGGTGCGTAGCAAAGCTGCGAGTCGACTCGCGTTCGGCATCACGGATTCTAGGCGCGAGTGCGACAAGTATAACGGCGGAACGCGGACAGACGGAGCTGACTCTAATCCGGTCGGCCTCGAAAACCTCTCCTCCGTATGCCGTTATTATTCCCGTCACCCGTTACTCGGTAGACGAATAAAAAGAAGTCCGCCGCCTCCGAGTGTCAGTGGGCTCGTATCTTCGAGCATATGGCGGTCCCATGTTTCCCGATCTGTCTCCCTCTTTTGTGCTTTCACTTCTGCAAGCTTCACAAACTTCGTGCGGACGACTAACTCAGTCGCTAGCGGGCGACGAGCAGTAAGAGCGAACCTCAGACGAAGATTACGGATTGCAATCTGCAGTGAAACATATTCGACAAGTGTCTTCGCGCACAGTTGTTTTGGTTGAGAATTAATTTACGACACTTGCGGTATACCTATGTATGTTCAACGTGCAACTGTGATAACAGTGGCAACAAGATAGTCACAGGGGGAAATAGTAAATCGGATCGACATCGATCAGACCCCAAGTAGCAAAGTGACGTCAGAAGACGACATAATGACGTCTATTTTTAGTCATTTTTGGTCTATTACGTCGGCAACTAATAATGAACGTTTATAAGACGTCATTTTTTAGACCATCTAAAGACGTTATTTTAAGGCCCTGGTCCCTGAGCCGAGTACTCTGCGTTGACGGTGGCGCCGTACCGTCGCGGCAGAAATAAGAACTCTCTCCTCTCACTCTCTCCAATGGAGAATTCTGTCTTGTGACATGTGGACAACCTATTTTGCGTTGCGTTAAATTTCTTTATTATTCGCTCTGTATACTTGTGCTATAACGTTTAACGTATTCGTGAAACTCGTGAAATTTAACGTATGGTAAGATTTGCAAGAAATACATATTATATGCAGAAGGAACATTCTCCACTCGTCAAATGGCTTGTTTTCCATGGCTGTTTGTTTATTGTCGAGGGAAAAGGATAGTATCCGTTTAATTTTAGAAGTGTGCTGAAACAATCTATAGTAATTTTTTATTGAATGTTTTTTTATTTCGGAAAATACCGCAACATAAAATAGGGTAATTTCTCGCATCGATAGCAAGAAATTCAATATGGCCGAGGTGACTACCCAGGAGCCTTAAAGACGTCTTAAAGTCGTCCAAAAAGATCTTTTTGTAATATAACTATTTTTACTTTTTAATATTGTATAATAAAGTAATAATAAAATAAAAACCACAAAATTAACTACAATATGTTTGTTTCGCAACTTTATGATTGAAGTGGTGAATTTATGGTATAAGTGGATGTAGTTGGCGTGTGATTAAAGTTTTATGATAACTATTTCATGCAGTGTTATAGCTATCAAGAAGATTATCATTACAAGATCTTTGAACACTTTAAAGATGTACCTGTTATAGACAAGTTAATAAGGAAACATCAGGGCATCAGGGTCAGAAGATCGTCACTGTCCACTGGATCATCGAAGTCAAACAACACGGGCGCGGTACTGTACTAGGATGGGTGACCGCCGTGAGAGACCGGCAACCTCATCGCTATCGCTATCGCCTATTGTGCAAGAGGCTTTAAAAGCGTTTTTTTCTTAGATAAAGAAAAATAAAGTTTTTTATAAACGTTTATCAAGTGGACATTTTAACATTTTAATTTCATAAAAAACATTTCTAGGAACTGGTATGTCGTACATTGGACCTATTTTTGCCGTCAATAAGACTTCAGAAAATAAAATCGTATGGATGTGACATATCGACGTTATTTTCGGGTCTCACGGAGACCTATTTAGGACGTCTGATTGATCATTTTGTGACCAAAATTTACCGTCATTATGACGTCATTTTGCTACTTGAGACGTCGCGGCGTCGATGGTGTCTACAGCTTTCCCAGATCAAAATAGCAAATCAGATCGACGTCGATCAGACGTCGATAGCATTTACAACTTCGATCGATTATAAATAGGTTTAAATTGAAATATGGAATATTAAAAAATTAAACGGGTCTTAATTCCTATCTATATACCATAAATAAACGGACATGAGGATTTTACTTGCTTTTGGTTACAAATAAACTCATTCATATTTTTCGACACGTATAAAATTATGAAAATTATGTATACATACATGCAGGGTGGACAAAATATAGCGTGAGTTAATACAAAATAACGCTGTAAATTGTCCATCTTGTATATATGTATATGAAAAAATAAACATATGCTATCTATATATTATTATATTTTTTTATTATATAATTATTATATTATAATAAGATTGTTATAATTACATAACATGTATAAATATTGTTTGGCGTATCGCCGTATATATAGTTGTAGCTGTACATAACTATAGATTAGTAGTCAGATTAGAGTCGTACTTGCGTTCTTTTCGTTACTATCGCGCGAAACGTCGGTGGATCGTGATGGGTAAAAATCTATGCGACTCACTTATTGGTGCTGCCATCGCTCATCCACCGACGGCACCCATTACCCCCAGAAAACGGTGAGCATATACTCGCCCGCGGCACGTTTCACCGTTTCAGGACCGCGCGCGGGCACTCATCGTCACGCTGTCGTGGAGATCTCATCTCTCATCGCTACGCGTCGTGAAGCACGGATTAAAAACCTACGAAAAAAAACCGGCCGCATGTTCGCCGATCTCTCGCATGTCTCGCCTGCTTGCTCGCTTGCCTACTTGCGCGTGCCTGTTCTCGCTATCTACGCTATCCACGGAGGGCCCACGGATGAGAATCGGTGGGCGCCAGAGGACGACCGACGAACCACGGTGAGTCGCTTTTCGCTATCCGTTGCACATCTTGCTCTTTTGCTTTACAATTAGTCGTGAGGGGATTTTAATTACCCCCCTCTGGTCCTTCGAGCAATATCGCTAATTTTGCACATCTCGCCTCCGGGGGACTGACACCCCCCGCTCAAATATATATAAAATATAATATATTTTAGCTTTAAATTTTGACCGTCGAAACTAAAGAGTATATCATGCCACCAGATTCACGATTTTTAAAGATGATATATTCAGCTGTGGCCATATTGTCGTTCTGAGTCGCAGTGATGTTAAATTAAAAATGAGACGCTATCCCATCGAAACGGAGATGGTGAGGATACGCACGCGCTGAGCGCTCACGGACGTGGCTCCTCTTTTGTGTGAGTACTCCCTCCATCTCTATTTCACGGGACCGCGTCATGGCCTCGATCGACCAATGCGATTACATCGCCCGCGACGCACGATATCCAATGAGCGTGCCGCGATGAGTGCAAAGCTGTATGTTCATTGGATATCGTGTGTCGCGCGCGATTGACGTGATCTAGGCTGCGTTCGGAAACGTCACCCGATTGTACACGAGTATACTCCCTTCTCTTTCTATCTCAGCAAGTTAGAAGGAAAAGAGAGTATACCCTTGTGTACCCGGTTGACGTTTCCGAACACAGCCCTAGAGTTCCTATAATAAGAATTAAGCCAATGTGGTGACGATTTTTGATTGGTCCCGCCATATGTTTCAGCCAAGTTAGTGGGAGTGAGACAAAGCTATAACGGTGTCCTAACTCTTATTGTAGGAACTCTAACCTCTAACGTGATCGTGCTTGTCTGTCAAGGCCATCACAGTATACTGCAGCCGTGTTTCGTGTCTGGCATCACTGCTGAGAGTGCTGAGTGCTGAGTCGTGCTATTTAATAAAGTCAGCAATCAATTATCGAAAATGAGTGAAAGTCCACCGGTAAGTTTTTCATAGTGTTATTTCTCATTTATCTGTTTTTAACTTCAAGAATTCTCGTTTTCGAAATCTACATATATGTATATTTGGTCGATTCAGATTACCTTTTGTAAGTTTATTGTTTACTTATTTACTCAATAGCAACCTATATTGTCGTTTGATGTCATCATAATATCAATATTTGGTCATTATTGGTTATTATAATGTCAAAATGACATCAGATAATAGCTTTCTACTTGAGTTTTGTGTTCTTGAAAAATCTATAGATAATTATGATTACTTCATAAATAACTTATGAAATATAATTTTCATATAGTTCATAATTTGTTCATAAATATTTGTTCAGGTTTATTTAATTGGAAACGTGTGCTCTCATATGCTTTACTTTATAACCTCATTATGCAGGTTAAATGTTATTATATCGATCATCAATAATTCCGCTATTTTTATACTTCTTGCTTTTGCCATTATTTATTTATGATTTTCGTTCTATCGAGATTTTTATATTATTGTAAATGCAACATAAGCAGCATATATATATATATATATATATATATATATATATATATATATATACAGGGTGTCCCGTAAGTCGAGGTCATCCGCTCGGGAGATGAAAGGGGAACCAAAAACAAGAAAAAAAGTCGAAATTAGCTCGATAACGCTGGCAAGGATAAAAAAAAGTCAACGTTCGTTTAAATTTCGACATATTTTCGAGTAATCTTAAATAAACTGACATGAATGATAGCCGCTCCTATTACTGTTTTGTTCAATTTTACTGTTGTAACTCTGTATGTGCACATCCGTTTATATGCAAAATCTCGATTCGAGGTTAAAATGATATCAAAATGATACTTTTAATCCGATGTTGAAATGACTCATCGATTCGACGTTGATTTGACGAGTCATTTCTTACTGAGTAAGAATTCCCATATACAGCACAGATGCTTGCAGAAACGTTGCAACATTGCAAAACGGCGAATATTCACATACAATCAACAATAATATTCGCCGTTTTAATTTTCTTGGCATGATTAGTTAAATTATTTTGTATATGTACTGAAAAAGACTACCCGGTAATACACTTTTTATATAAAAACATATCTAATCAGTGAGAAAGCTATAATATCGAAACGATGTCGAAACGACGTCGAAATTAGTTCGATTATGTTGGCGTTTGTTTAAATAAACTGATATATGAATGATAGACAGCCACTCCTGTTACCGTTTTGTTCAATTTTACTGTTGTAACTCTGTGCACATCCATATGTAAAATCTCAATTCGAGATCGAAATGATATCAATATGATACTTTTAATTCGATGTTGAAAATACTCATCGATTCGACATCGATTTGACATCGATTCGACAAGTCATTTTTTACTTACTGGAATAATGATTTCGAGTTTTGTTTTTTAGTTTTGCTATTACGCTAAGATCATGCATTCCTTATTATAACGTTGCTGTCTCGCTGGAATTTAGAAATAAATTGTGCAAATATTGATAAATATTAAAATATTAATAAGGGTCTAAATTTTTCTACTATAGTATTATTGCAAATATTATATAATACATAATTGCAACATTCCCAATGTCATCCAGATTTCATCATATAAGGCCGATTTCACAGTTTCTGATTAACGTGATCCTCCGATTAAACTCACTAGTCGCCTCTTTCTAGGGGGACAGTTAGAACAAGATGCAAAGTGAGTTTAATCGTAGGATCACATTAATCGAAAACTGTGAAATCGGGTCATAATCTTTATAATCTTTTCCTATCAGGGTATATCGATATACTGCGGTTGATGATCGATACATATCGACACGGTATATCGATTGCCGGGATCGCCCGACGCCCATTCCTAACCTATTCTCCATGCGTTTGGCGGCATGCAGTGGACGCAGCGGTTTGTGACAGTTAGCAAGCATTGTGCGTTAATTATATTTTAATTATCACTTGGCTTTAGCTTGGGTTCATATCGCAATGGACAACGAAGATAGACCAGTGAGTAATAAAAATATTATCTTATACCCTTCGTTACTTGCTATCGTAATAAAGTACATTTTTTTGTACTCGTATATAAGAATATGCATATCGTTAGACAGACAGCGTTTTAAATTAAGTCCCATAAAATTCCTGTCTAGCATTCATTATTATCCTAAAGGAATTAAATATGTGCTAATATTGTATATGTACAATGACAGCTATCAAATAATGTCATATTCCCTGGGTTCCATAAAGCGCATGATAACCAAATTCGATATCTGTGATAATTATGTGGCAGAGAAAAGTGCTGCAAAGTGGCTAATCAACAGTTCATGGAGAAAACAGAAGGATGGTTCTTTTGGAAAAAAGACTGAACATGTCTTAAGGGAGAAAAAGAAGTTAATATAATAAGGCTATTTTTCAAAGATTTTAGCTAGTCATATGAGATTATATGTGTTATACACAAAAAAGTTGTAAAGATTCTACAATATTTCTTAGCTTTCATGTAAATTGTTCTTTTTTTATGTTAGACAAAGCAAATCATGTTTTGTTTTGGAAGTTTATTTTATTTAAGAGAAGCAGCAGATGTTTGAACAATTTTACTTGTTCTTTTTTGTCAAATTTTATTTGTACTTCAGCTATTAATAAAATTAAAATTAAACAAGAAAAGAATAACTAAAATTATTCATAATTTAGCTGCCTCTCTAAAATAAAACAAACTTTTACTTGTACTTTTTTGTCAAATTTTATTTGTACTTCAGCTATTAATAAAATTAAAATTAAACAAGAAAAGAATAACTAAAATTATTCATAATTTAGCTGCCTCTCTAAAATAAAACAAACTTTTAAAATTTTGCACGTAATAATTATCTTTCCTTATAAAAAATATAAAACAAATCTAGAAAAGAGCTAAGAAAGATTGTTGCATCTTAAGTTTCTGTGAAGAGACATATGAAGTACCCCCCCAGTCAACATAGAAAATCAATTACATGACATGTATGTGAATGACATGACATCACATGTGAAATAATATCTCAATACACCAAGCATTAGTTACATGACATTTTTGTTATAATTTTCCATCCACTCAACATGTGTTATATTAACATGATTGAGTGCTAAATTATAACATACATGTCATGTAACTGATTTTCTATGTTGACTGGGGGGTACTTCATATGTCTCTTCACAGAAACTTAAGATGCAACAATCTTTCTTAGCTCTTTTCTAAATTTGTTTTATATTTTTTATAAGGAAAGATAATTATTATGTGCAAAATTTTAAAAGTTTGTTTTATTTTAGAAAGGCAGCTAAATTATGAATAATTTTAGTTATTCTTTTCTTGTTTAATTTTAATTTTACTTAATTCAACTATTCATGCAAGATTATGTGAGTTAATAGCGAATAATATAACTCCACATAAGAGGAGTACTAATACTATTGAGATGGAATAATCTTCCTTACCTTTTCTCTTGTACTTTTCATATGTCAAAGAAAGATAATTATTACCTATAAAATTTTGAAAAAGTGTTTTATTTACAAGAGAATATATGTATACACCTTGTAAAAGGTTTTATTTTATATTTCCTTGTTTATTTCTACGTCTTATATATTTTTTTCATCAGTATAAAGTTATTTTTCGTTTGCTTTTGAAGGAAAATATAGAAAACACAAGAATGACTAATATTTTCTATAATTATAGTTACCTATCCTTTTAGTTTAATTAATTCTAAATAAACAATAAATATTTCTTGTGAATCGTGGTTAGCTATATATTGGTAAAGATAAAGCAATATTAATGCCTCACACCCTAGTAAAAAATAAAAAATCAATTTTAACCTCGAATCGATATTCCATGCTTGAATTGACATTGATGGTTGATTCTTGCCATTTAGTAAATTTCTCTACTGAAGCTTAATTAAAATTATTTTGGTTTATATCTCTTTATTTCTCTATATCTCTATTAAACCTTAGTAGAAAGATGTCTTTGACATCGATTTGATGTCTTTTCAATCATTATTTCTCACTGTGATCATGTTAGTGTAGTCAACGCTGCTCAATAATCAAGAAGCTATTTGCCGGAAATTTTGAAATATTAAAATTAAATATCATAATTTTAAAATCTCTCAAAGACAATAGCGAATAATATATAGAGAGTTATTTTGTTTTTGTCTATCTTATTATTGTGAATTTCGTTAGATTGTCGTACACTACTATATTGTACGATTCAATTATTTTTTAGTATCGTTTGATATCGTTATTTCGTCGTCTGCAGTTATAATTAATACGAAAATTGGAAAGTAAAGGAGAGACGACTGAACCTACAAAATTGCTTTCCAGTAAGAAATTATTAGTCGATTTGACATCAAATTAACGTTGAATTGAAGTAAATTTAATTATTTCGATATTGATGCAACGTCATTTCTTACAAATAAGAATAAAAAAATAAATGGATTTCTGGAAATGCTGTAAATTCTTCCAAGTTTCACAGTCCCCACATTAGCAATTGAGAGGTCCATCTACAGCACCTACGGCTGCACTGTAGTATATTGAATTCGCACTACTTTTGATATAAAAAATTATTCGAAATTTAGCTGTTTTTGATGTCGAAAATTACTTGAAATCGAGCTGATTTCGATGTCGAAAATTATTTTAAATTGAGCTGATTTCGATGTCGAAAATTTCTCTAAACCAAGCTCGTCTGAATCTCGAAACGATGTGGAATTTCGATGACCATATTTCAATATCATTTCGACTTTTTATTTCTCACTGGGGCAGCTCGCTCTTTGGTGAAATGTTGTGTTAGTCATGGAGGTTACGGAGCTTGTGAAAAGTGCACCTGTGTTGGTGAATATGTTGCTGATCGTGTAGTCTACACAAATCTGAATGCTCCATTGCGAACTGATCACTCGTTCATCACTCAGGAAGATCCACTTCATCATATAGGCCGTTCTATTCTAGAGAGAGTACATACAGGAATGGTTTCCCACTTTAGATTAGATCCATTTCATCTAGTCTGGCATGGAGTCTTTAAACGATTATTGATGACATGGATGCAATGGAATGGACCATGGAAACTTAACAAGTTCTCCAGGAAAAATATTTCTAACAATTTAATTTTTTTTAAAGGATTTCTGTCCAAGTGATTTTTGCAGACCACCGAGATCAATTAACGACTGGAAGATGTACAGAGATATAGAAGAGAGGAGATTATGTCTTTATGATGGACTCCTAGTATTTCGTGATAAATTGCAGGAAAACATTTACAAAAACTATCTCTTACTTCAGGCTACTCTATATATCCTCTCTAGCCCTTTGCATGTCAATGTACTTAATGACTTTGCTAAGGAATTACTCAGAACTTTTATTCAGCATTGTATCAATTTATATGGGAGACGTTTTGTGGTGTATAATGTTCACTCACTCTGTCATTTGGCTCAAGAATGTGCAGAACACGGACTTCTGGAAAATTTCAGCTCTTTTATATTTGAAAATCGTTTAAAATCAATCAAAAGTAGCCTAAAATCTGAATATAAACCACTGCAACAAGCTGCACGACGAGATTTGGAGCGAACCAGAACAGTAAAAATTGAATTGAAAACTAAAGAAAAGACTGTTCACCTTTCTTACAGACATGAAGATGCAGAAGAACAATTACCAGAAACATATTTTCAGTGTCTTTCTATTGATAGTGTAATTTTCCGGACTGGTATAAAGTATAAAGGCAAGTTTCAGAAATAGATGACGAAAGACTTGTCGTGCCATGGCAGAACAAGTTTATGCTAAGTGTTGGTTGATGCCTTCCAATGATAGTTCTTTTTTACGTGTTCCTCTTCTTCACACAATGCCATTGTTTTAATAATATTTAACATTTTTTTAGCTAGGGTATGTTTAACATTTGGAACGTAAAAATTTTACAATTAAAAACATTGTCATTGCCCAAAAAGTACAATTTGTGATATGAAAAAACATGGTTATTAACTTATATTGTTTATCTTTTTATTTTGCAGTTTATGGTTGTGAAGTTCTTATCTACCGATAATGATGAAGATGAATATTACGAGGTAGCTCCCTCAAAGTGGCTTCAAGATTTAGATGAAAATATGATCGGCAGCATACTCTGGCCAGGAGATGATTCTACAGCAGGGACGTTAGTGCGAACTCAAGTAAATGCGCAATCAAATTGGTCCATTCATACAGTGGAAGTTAAAAGATATTATGGTAAGCAATTTTTCTTTGTATTCTTTTTACTTAAATCTTAGTAATAATATTTCTCTGCTACAGATACATATTTTCATGCACGAAAAGGATTGACAGGAATAATAGAATATGCCTCAGCCTATGAGACTGATACTGAAAAAGAAATGGGAAGAGGAAAAAGAAAGAAAAAAATGAAACCAATCACATCTTCAGATGAGTCTGATAATGACCAGCATTTAGAAAATCAATTTAAGAAAAAAAAGCCAAGCATTCCTTCACCACCAGCAATCCATGTTCCTGAAGCTTCTACCTCAGTTGATAAGACTTCTAGTCATAAGTGCAAAAGATACGTTATTGAAGATTCCTCAATCATCAAAGAATCGAAAGTTGCAAGACATCTGGATGAACCTAGAGTTCCTTTAATAAGAGTTAGGACACCGTCCACCATTAACAAGGGAGAAGTTAGTGGGAGTAAGACAAAGCACATTCCGAGGCACGAGCGTAGCCCACTTTCTTCCAAAGAAAAGTTAGATCCACCTATTTGTAATTCGTCAAATTTTTTTAGTGCAGGTATGTTAGGTATTCTTTTTGCATGTACACACGAACCCGCGCGCGCGCGCGCGCATACACACACAGACACATGCACACACGCACACGCACAAGTTATAATAATCTATGTCATTTTATGTTCACATATTTTCAGATTTTCACGAACGTTTTATAAGATTAGAAGAAAAATTAGAAGACATCAGTAGTAAGCTTGACGTTATTATTATGAACCAAGAGAACTTAAATAGAAGTCTGCTTCCGGAAAAGTCTGTCATCAATAGACCCTCAAATCTACCCTCTCTGCCTCTGAGTGACATAAAAAGCCTTGAAGAATTTGAGAAATTTTTATCCAAAGATGTAAATCTTTCAGCAGCAGTAAGTAATATTTTATTATGCTTATACAACTTGATATATTTTTATTATTTTATGGCTGCATTCTGGATATTCACTGCCAGTACTGAATTTATAGTTTACGTCACGTACACCATAGATTTTCAGTACTGGCAGTGAATATTGGAACGCCATCTATATCTCTGTAATATGTTTCATAAATACTGATTTTTTTTTGTTTGGTCCCTTTCTTGTAGTGCTACTATTTGAAGAGTTTGCCTTTGGGAAATAATGAGAAAACTGCAACGTCAAAACTTATGACTCAACTGATGACCAATTCCTTAGCTGTACATTTTAATTTTGAGGGTCATAATCCTCAGAAAGCTATGAAAATTAAAAGGTCATTTAAACAGTTGAAACTTTGGGAATTATTTCAAGGTATTCTATCTTCTTTCAAGTATTCCGTCTCTCAAAGTTTTTAATTTATTATACAATATTAGGTAACTCAGAGATTCGCAGAATATTTATTTCTCTTTATTATACTTTTAATCTAGGAGTGATGCTACTAAAATTTCCGAACAGCGATTTATCAGAAGCTTTAAATGCAATCAGAAATTGGCTACGAAATGCTGCTTGGCGTAAACAAGATTAAAATGTAAAATTGTTTAGGATTTCCCTTTTATATGTAATTTTTGAAGCCTTATTATATTATTGGTGTTTCTTTTTCGCTTTATTTTATTGCACTAGAGTAGCTATTATATAGGAAGTTTGTCAAATTCAATTTTAAGTTTAAATATATAATGTACGTATATATGTGTATATTAACGTCGATATTAACATCTAGATATCGTCAAAATTCAAAAATCTGGACGTCTACATAAACGTCAAATTAGATCTCATTTAGAATGTTTATCCGACTTGCCATTTCTCCCTGGGAACAAGATAGTCACATTGAGTTTATGATTATTAAATTTGTTTGCATTAAATCAACGCAAAGACTTCATATCATCAGTAATGCGTGTAGATCTATTGGCAATTTTATGCAATATCGTCGGTATGATCGTTAAATTATGCATTCGAAAAATTTTAGTGTTGCCGTATCTCGATTTTTTTTAATACTAAATATCACCGACGTGTTCCCTAAATATCACTGACGATTTCCCTTTCGTTGAATATGCACGAATGTCCCAGAAGAAGGCCTATCGAAATTGAGCGGATGAATATTCAATAATACAAACATAAAACTGTTCACGCAATCAGACAACAGTAAATACGTCATTTTGATCAGCTACTTTCTCGATCTCTGATTTTTTTATTACCATGTCACTGACACTTTGTGCAATCATGCGTAACTAAATATTTTTACTTCATATCTCGAGTTTTGACAATGAGAATTTTATCTCTACGATGCGTTTCCTATCTTCTAAATAACTTCACAGCAAGCAACAGCTATAATATTCTTACAAGATCAATTAGTACCTTATATTGATAAGACAAATATACAAATAAATAACTAATAAAAAGTTCTGAGAATAAGAAAAAATTTTTTTTTTTAATTTGTGAAGTTTTCCAAGAAACAAACATATTATGGGTGCGATTTACTTGGCGCTGCAAACTGCAAACGCTCTTGGAAACATTTCATCTTTGTTGTTTATCAAATGTTAAACGAGGACAAAATAATGCTCTGAAGCGTTTGAAGCGTTTATAGTGGATCGCACTATATATTATTTATCAAAACAACAATAAGAAGAAATTTTCAGAGAAAGCGCATTTTTCTATATGGGGGTTCAGCAGAAAAATCGATAACGCACAGTAAATAAAAAAAGAAAAAAATCGAGAAGAGTCGGAAGTCAATGAGCGCCGTAGATCAAGCCAGCTTGAAGATAAGCTCTTTCGCCGACCGATTTAATTGGCATTACGGCCCTTCGCGTGGGTGGCAAACCACGTGCGTGCACGCATCTGCGAGACTGGATGCGCGATACCATCGACGCGCACAGGACACAACGAGAAAGGAAAAAGGAAGGAAATTCCACTAGTCGTCCTCGAGTACCGGGTACTGGCTCGGATCTTTGGACTCGCGGGAACCCGCACGAAAGCTGCGCGCGCGCCCGCGCCGGCGAGAGTGCTCCGCTACCGTTCCGCAGATGCAGCTGATAGGTACTGCGCTTCTCGCAATTTATGCCGTTGATGCGTGCGTGCGTTCACACACCTCGTTAACTTGCGATTATTTAACGCGTTATCTGTTGTAATGAGAAATTAATAGACGCGAAAATTACATCCCAAATTGGATGAAAATCTGTCGACAATGGCAGAGAGGAGTGAGAAATGAGTTTCGCAATTCATGAATAAGTGATGTTGACTCATGTTATTCATGAAAAATCGAAACAAACAATGAATGATGAGTAATCTTCGTAAATCATGTTTTTAATGCGCGTTGCTTTTATCGTGCATGTTCCAGGTGTACTTCTGCATTTTCATGATATAACGTAAATTTTGCAGAGAAGATCATACTTTTATAAAAGAAGATATATTACGCTTCTATCAATTCAGTATGTATGTATGCATGCATATGCGAAATTGCTTCAAATGTAAAATAAACTGTTTTATCTACGATAACAGCTGATTGTCGATAAGAAACATTTTCTACATCATCGGCAACAGCCTTCCCAGAGATCTGGAAGCTTGATCAGAGCTGATCTAGGTGTCGCATGTTACTGAGGCGATGTTTACTCTGTAAATGTGTACAATTATATTAAATATTAAATAAATAAAAATTAATAATTATTTACAAAAAGAAAGGAAATAAGAAAGATATTCCTAGGTGTAAAATATGTAAAGATAAAAATTAAAATGTAGAGATAAATATAAAAGTTTTTCAATAATACGTTATACTTTTTTGTTCTAAGTTTCTCAAATAGTCTTTTTAATATTCTTGAAATATCTTGGATTATCTCGAAAAAATGCACACATTTTCATAAATTCCGTACACATTTATGAACATTTTATTACATTTTTTCGTGTCTGTTTTCCTTAAAAACAATCATATAAGAAAACTAGAGAGAGAAAATTACATTTCACTTAAATTTAATCGAAAAATATTGGTAGAGTTTATGTCAAAATAAAGCTCGTCATTTCTCTATGATGAAATGATCGGATTTTACGATTATCACTCTCACGAAAATATTTTTCGACTCGATTAAACGTGCCTATCTCGTCCCACAATTCACCCATGATGCGATGTGATGGCAGGATATGGATATTCTTTTTTTTTTCTCGTAATATTTTCCATGCTCGACCACCGGACTGGTCGTTCAATCCACATTTTCAATGGGTTTTCGATGGGATTTTACGGCGGCCAAAGCGAGCGTCGCATTCCAAAGCCGATCGATCAATAAATATAAAAAAATAGCAAACCGCGTTAGCTAGAGAAGTCAGTGGATAAAAAATGGTGAAAGCAAGTGTAGCGGAAGAAGTGACCATTCAAGAGAAGCAATAAAACCCCGCCAAGCAATTATTATTTTCATTTTCAGAACTATATCTACCCATATATGAACCTCATACATATATGTATGTGTAGTAGTTGAAATCGAAATTTAAGTAATTCACGTACATATAATTATTTTTTAATTTTTTTATATTCGGAGAGATTATTCTGACCTAATTAACTTAATTGTTTCCTTTTTTTCAAAATATTTTAATATATTTATATATTTTTCGCCAGACCATTTTATAATTAATATACTCGAGTACTTTTACATAACTTTTAAATAAACAAATTAAATTTCAATTAGACAAAAGCTATTTTAGCAAGGCCGTTGTATTCTTTTCTAGTAATTTTTTACTTTATATAATATATATGTATATACACATAAATTAGTTCATATATTTATACACATACAATTACATATAACTATTTTAAAATATAAAATGTAATATTTTACGATCGCAAGCTCTTTTCGAATCATGTCTTTCCATTTGCCATCCATTCCATTCAAAATCGCGCGCGTCAATTCTCATTGGTTCTTTCGAAAGATGAGAGCTGATTTCATTCCGTTCCTGAAGAGACAGGAAAGAGGATATTTAAATCTGCTCTTTCGAAATACGTTTATGCCAGCCGTCCGATTCTCGCGGAACAGAGTAGCGAGATTGAGTGTCGGCGGAGGCATCCTTGACTGACAGCAAATACGAAGGGTGAAAAGGATCGCGCGAAAGGGTAGGGAAGAAAGACGGAGCCGCATGTGCCGAGGCAGCTTGTTTAAGGACGCTCGTGTCTTATCGATCGTTGAACTCCGCAGATAGCCAAAACTTGCTTCTCGCTGTGATTGCAGTCCTGACATTTCCCGTTACCATATTCCCCTTATCTTCAAACTAATATCGCAACAATTTACATATCTTGTAACGCAACTTCCGAGACTGCTAGACGGACAAAGATAATGCGATATATTTTGAGCACGCGATTGCATTCAAATACGCCCGCAATCTCTCAAGATAACTACTTCGTGGGAATTTGATGTACAAATACAAGGATATTGAATACAAGCAAAATAGGTTTCTTCCATATAACGATATACTCGTGTTTGTTTGTGTAATTTACATTCATATAATTTATATAGGCTTGTCGTTATCAATTTTCAAAAATCAGTTTGCCAGACTCTAAAGTGCTTTTTGAATATCTCAAGTAGAAATTAATCTAACAAGAAATGAATATTTAAAGCAGATAAAATGATGAATACATTAGATCTCAAATTGTTAGGAAAAATTTTTTTTCACACACCACATATTCGGTATCAGACTTATATACGCAATTATTTAACAAAGGTTTTGTGTCTGTCACAAACAATTTCTTTCGTTCGTAAAAGAAAGCTTTGAGAGCGAAAAGGGAACCGCTGGAGAGAGAGTTTCCTCGCAAATGTACATATAAGATATATCGTTGGTTGATCAAAGGATGTCCTATGTGCAACATATCGAACGCTTCTTCCTTGCTTAATCACAAAGGTTCCATCCGAGATCCAAGCGCATATACATGTCGACATACATAGATAAATCTTATGTGCCATCTGGAGTGTATACATTAGATACGCGGTACGCCTTTTATCGTTTTCAGATTTGGTAAAGGATATCACTTAACACGTTTGCTCTCACCGTTTGTGACTATCTTTTGAGAATTTATTCTACTATTATATATAAAATTTTATCACAAAATATTATCACAAAAATCGAAATGTTCTACACATGTGATGCGTGTTAATGAAACTTATAAGCAAAATAATTTTGTCCAAATAATTACTAATATGTGATCAAAGAAATTTATCATGTTTAGAAATAATTATATTTCGGAAAAAATCAATAATGGAAGTCTGATAAATTCAAACAACTTAAATATATCGATTAGTTGATAACATCGACCGTGAAAATTTATCATCACAAACCAACGTTTCATGAATTTTTATTTAAAAAAGAGTAATAAATTGATACAAGATAAAATCATATTATTGCAAATTTCAAAACACTACATTTTATATTACAAAATATATAAAATATTCTTTTAAAATTTTAAATAAAAGTAAGTATCAAAATAAATGCTACATCAATTTCAGTAAACCTTCAAGCATGTGCTCGATATCGGGGTCAAAGTTGACACAATATCTATACTGTCTTTTATTTTATGTGTCAACTCTTTGTTGAACTCGGCCGTTCACCCAGTAGTCACACAACAAAATGGACGTGTTCCTAAACACAGCTTGGAAAAAGCTTGGGAAAGAAAGCGAGGCGGTATACTTTATGGAATCGTGCACTTTATCGGTTCTCTTCCTCTGTTGTTTAATACTTGCTCAGATGAGAATCGAAGTTAATGGAGGGGCTGATGCCGCTGTCGCGACAATACCTCAAAAGCGCAGCGAAAGGGGACTTTCGTGCAAGGCGGATGACCCCCTTTTAATCACGGGAACGACAGGGCGATGAAAAATTCAGGTCGCTTCGAAGGGAATTCGTGCTCCGGTGGCTGCAAAGGTGATGGCGGCTCGACGGGCAGGGAGTGAGATGATGATTGTGACGGAAAGTGCAAACGTGATATTAAAACGTCAGCTCGCACGGGGCCTAAACCGTCGAGTGCGTTTCGCATACGATAATGCAACGGGATCGAATCACCCTTGTTGCTCTCCGATCCCGCGATCGCACTAGATATCTCTACCCTCGCGCTGTGTTCGACACTGTTTTCGGTATATATGTGCGTGCGGAATGTCGAGAATATTTCACTGCAAAATTTTGACGCGCGACAAGGGATCTGCACTGTCGAATATATGGAAATGCGTGACATGTGTTTCTCATTCGCGGAAAGTTTATTAAATTATTTCGTCGCACTCTCCTGCAGCTTTGCGTGGCAGTGATGAATATTGATGAAAATGATACTTTCAACGTATTATATATAATATTCAAGCGAAATGTATATGCAGAATCTCTTTATAGAAAACGCAGAATTGTTCGTTAGTTCAATCCTTGGAATTTTATTTTTTTAATATAAAATATTCTTCTGGATAGAAATTTACACACACATTAAAGTTTCTTTATAAAATAATATAATTTAAAAAGGCTGAGTGAAAACGGCATATATCGCATCTCTGTATAAATGCTTTGTAAAACTGTTTTTAGTTTAGCTATTTTTAGATAATACGACAAAAATATTGTTTACAAATGTAACATGCTTATGTGTGACGTGTGTATTATTCTTTCCTACCTATAACTATAAATAAAATTCGCATAACTAGATCATGTCGATAACCAATAGTTATTTATACTATTTATTTTTACATGCTAAAATTGTTAAATGCTGTCGGCATCAATGATTAAATGGCATATCATAATAATAGAACACAAAAATTAGGAAAAATGTAAATACTACAAGAGAGAGGGGGAGGGGAGATTCACCAAAATCTTATCCAAAACCGTAAAAGTAAAGAATTTTTAAAGACAATCTTCAATCTTTCAATAATATTTTGATATGCAACAGGAAATAATATTCTAACGTGTGCGCCCACGGAAAAAAATGATGTTATATCACATGTTAACAGCATTGGTGTTATTGAGATAAAATTTATTGATGCAACACATTAATATTAATGAACAAAGAACATGAGATAATTGTTTTAATAATTTAAATATTTGGTCCAATAATATCCAATTGAATTCACTATTTATGCTTGTGGCAGCCCGTGACGTCGACGTTTAATTAAAGCAACTTCATTTTTTTCCGTGCGCAATATGCAAAAGGTGTGCAAAAGTTTGCTTAAACTTCTTCAGCCCGCGAGCTCATCTTCGCCTTCCGACGAAGGATTTTACGGAAATTTTGCGGATCCACCTATTATACCCTGGTATCAACTGTCATTAATTGATGTTTACTTAGTAACGGGGGAATTGTGTATACCTAACGAAGCCACGTTTGAGGAACGAAAATGAAGTTTGTGAAAGGCAGCTTGAATGGTATGTCGAAATTTAGAGTGAAATTATGACGAATAATTAATTCGAGTCCATTCGGCTTATATTATCATTTCGAGAGCCCCGATGAATTAATCATCATCCTAAAATAACATTACAATGGACTTTGAAATAACATCGTGAATAATGTCGCTCTAATTCTCACGAATATTAAGCTGAAATACAGCCGGACAATTTTGAATGTTAAACGTCGCATTGATTAAGCTAAACACAGGATTACATTTTCAGTCATGACCTAATTTCCAAGATTATAGCGATTCGAAAAGATCGATAGAAATTTTCATGAAAAAATTAATAGACATTTTTTTGTCATTCTATAATCTATCTATACTCAAATTTAAGATAACTTCGGAAAGTCTTCTTTCAACGTTGTTTTCTTAAAATCATTTTATGTATAAATTTTCTAATTTAAAGTCTAAAAACCAACATAAATGTGGAATGCATTTAATAGTGATGGTAACGTAACTTAAAATGATTGAGCAACGTTGGTAAACATCTGGAACTAGTCATCAGATTAAGAAAATTTTGCGATCCGTCTACATCAGTCTTCGTGGTCGATGTTTTTAGCTATGACGAATGGGCATCCTTATTTCAGACAAGACAGTAGCAACAAGATCGATGTTCCTACTCGATTTAACATCTTACGAGATAAAAACAATTTACAAAGAGTTTTGAAGCTTATACTGACAATGACATGAGACATGTGACATTTTCTGTGAAAATAAATATTTCACATTATAGAGAATTTAAACATAAACTGCTAATAGATAAAACAGCAAAAATATTATTATATCAGAAAGAGAAAAGTGTTTAAAAAATATATATATATTCTTTAATAAACGATATTATTACTATAATTAATTATGTAAATGGGATTCCCTTTAGTAGACAAGATAACATAATATTGATATTGATAACAATATTCTATTAGAAAAATCAATAATTAATTTGAAATCAACAATTAGATATGTCGAAAACCACTTTCGCTCAAAATTTGTATGCAAAGCAAAGGTGATTTAAGCGATCGACGACTCGAGGGATGCACCTTTGGTTTTCGCTTCGCCCCAGTTGGTCGCGATATTTTCCGCGCCAAGCGTCAGTGTATACGCGAGAGGAGCGTACCTGACGCGCATCCGTCGACGGCGCTGAAAAGGCCCAGATTCGGTGATCCGTCTTAATCGGATGCCGACGTTCCCGGATGTGACGGAACGATGAGCAAACGCCGTTGCCGCGCGCTGCGGCGCGCGGCCTGGTTGCCGCCGCGGCGCTCACATCGGTCGTCGTGGTAGCTACCCTTCGTCCTCCCGCCTCAGCATCCCGGCATCCCTTTTAGTCTTAGCCGCCGGCTATACATAAACTATACACCCCCCATGGTAGCGACAAGCAACGACCCCGACTCGTGTGTCTCGCCTGTATGCGCCGCGGGGGCCGCCTGTCCCGCGCGCCTGCTCGTTCGGGCATGAAAATTCCGCACCCCTCGTTGCACAGAATCATCCCGCAATCCATCGATCGAGCCGGCCCATCGTTCCGCTTTCGTTGGACCGCGAGAACGTCGAGGGAGAGAAAAAAAAAAGAGGAAAACGAGAGAAACACGAAGACACGCGCGAGGTCGACGATGTCCGGGTCGCGCGAAGAAACTAAGCGACGCGCGCGGCTCTCTTTCTCGCGTAAACTCTAGGTAAAAAAAAATGAAATCGCACGCTGCGACCCCGGGATATGCGCGAATAATAAAAGGTTAATAACCTTCGTCGGAAGGGCAATTGATTTTGCGTAGCCAAGCGTGATCTTGTATAACATTCGTTTTCAATTCTTTGCGGATAATACCTAACGATAGATGTTTAAGAGCTAATCTTGACTTTTGACATTTAAGTATAAATAGAGTGAGATATTTAAAGTTTGAACTTTCTTCTTTTTCTTATTTTCCTTATGTTTTATGCAAATTTTTTTACGCAAATATCTTGATCACTCTCTTGTGAAGATTTCAATATTTAAAAATGTAATATTTTTTAACTTGATAATTTCTCTATATATGAGGAATACATGTCTTAAGTTTGTTGATCGAGAACGCCGCGAGCGGAGTAAATTTCGGCAAGAAATAATTGCATTATTTAGGTGCTCTACCGCACATGCTCTCTAATAGAACGATCGTTAGTGGGCGCATTAGCGATCGGGGCGACCGTAAATTCGAAGGGCCGTGTCGCGAACAATGGCGGAACAATTTCGTAACAAACTACAGGCGAAGGTTTCGGGAATGTGTATGCCAAAACTCTCGTAATAGTGGGAGAGAGCCGACAGCGACAAAACGCATTCCAATTGATATATGATGCATTACGTACCCCAACTTGTTGGAATTATCTCCCTTTCTCTGTAATTTCGACATCCTATTTGCAAATTAAGACATAAATTATAGAAATACCTCGAGAAATACCGAAACTGCAAAAACTTCGAAACAAAACACACAATGAGGAAATTTACCACTTTTTCTTCCATTCTATAAATAATAATGAATGAAGAATGCGTCCATAAGAGCCTTAATTGTTCTAAAAAATTGAAATAATAATAAAAATTAATATGAGTAATAGATAAAACCAAAATAAAAAACAAAATAACAAATATAATAATAATCCATAGAATATAACAAATAATACACGGCAGATGGATTATTTCTTTCTAAAAGAACCTACAGAAAATTCGTTCATATACAAAATCTGTGATCTCGTATTGGCAAAATATAGAATTACCATCAAAACTTTTATCAGAACGAAACATTGCAAGCAGCGAATGATACATCATACGTCGTGTTGTAATGCGTTCGCCCTCTGTTTGTGAAAATACCCTATGACAGGCGAAAAAAATGAAGCAGAGGCTCAAGGGCTAAGGAACATTGGTTGGGGTAGCATTAATAATTCGTGCGCCATGTCGGTTCTTTGCTCGTTCGAATAGACGTTAATCCCGGGGAAATTTTCCCGACAAATTACGTTCGCCGAATCGAGCAGAAGTTCGATTCTACGAGGAATCTCGAAGAGAAATTACACGTTTTCAAGAGCGACCGCAGAAATTAAATCTTTTCCCACAGACTTTCAGCAGTCGATCTAATTTCGCGTGAAAAGGTAGAGAAAAGTGCATACACACAGGCGGGAAAAAGAAAGTCACGAAGAGTTCAGAGATCAATTCAGGAGCGAAGATAATTATGGTCGACTATATATATCGTTATGCGACGTGCATAAAAAGATAATGTCGATGTTCACAATTCCTAAGAAAATACCTTGAAAGCGTAAAATATGGTTTTGTATCAAATTTCGAGAGTTCTCCGCAAAATATGCGCTCGTATTATTATCGTTTCCTGTGCTTCATTATTATTATCATCCGATCCTTATTATCATCCCATCCAGCTTTGTCTCAAATTTCCAAAATTCTTCGTAATGCTATGCTTTATTACTATAGTCGCTCGCAATTTGCAAAACGCAATTATGACAACCAATCGACGAATACACCATGTAAATACGGAAAATTACGAAAAAATAATTCACGCGGAAAAGAATTCATAATTCATAGGATGTGCTTTTTTTCGAAAATAAATTTTTCAAAAGTTTACCAGGTGATATTTTTATTGCGAATAAGAAGATGAGTCGCAAGTACGGTCGATGTGCTATGATTCTCATCAATTATTTGGTGAACGATTATTGTTGCAAATATAAATGTATCTATAGAAATGTCCTGCTCGTCATAAAACAGGTTTATTTTTTTTTCAGATGTGACAATGCACGCACAGGTACCCGGATAAATTGGCTCACAGATCATTTCATATCAATAATCGTGCTATGAGAGATAGCAATCATTTTTGTTTTCAGATTAAACCTTGCGATAAGAGATGCTAATATAACACACGCAGTTATCTACTAACATGAATTGCCTCGATAACGGTTAGAAATACAGTTTTTCCTGTTCGTAACGCTTGACCTTTTTTCGCAATAAAACGCAACTTTCGTTTATATTGTGAAAAATTGCGAAGTCATATCCCGGTGTATGGTGAGATTTTTTAGATAACGCTATTTCATAGCACTATAAAATCTTTTCTTTCTCATGTATATGCATTTCTACATTTAACACACATATGCAAATGTCGCAATAGAAATATATAGGCTAACATTTAAAAAAAAGAGAGAGAAAAAGAGAAATAAAAAGAGAGAAAATAAAATTTTAAAGATATATTGTATAGGACTTCAAGAGAACATCAAGATATTAAATGTTCCGTAAATAATTCGCGCGCATATTTGTTCAATCAATATTTTAATTATCGTACCTTCATATATTTTTGTAATACTTCGCAAGAAAATCTTATTCAATGACACTTAATTGCGGTGGTAAAAAGAATATAACAGTCAACGCGAAGTCTGGGAATTAGGACAAAGTTACATGACTGTTACGTAATTTATTAATCTGTTAAACGCGATTTATTGCGCTGCGATTTCAACTTACCTCACAAAATAATGAGAAAGTAATAAAACGGTATAATTTTCTACGCTGTGGACGTAACAGTGGGCAGTTGCTCCGCGAGAACAATAACCTCTTTTATGTTCTTTATTACTGTCAAACTTTACGAGAGTAGAGGGAAAATGATGAGAGAGAGAAGTAAAATAGCGGAAAGGGTAAAAATGTAAATTGTTGCCGTCGGAAAACCGAGAAACGTTATAAGCAAAGATAGGAAAAGAAGCAGGATGGAGCATCATGAATACTAAAAACGGAATCTTTTTCTTATGCTATCCTTGAAAGTGTCTTTTTCCGTATTTTCTTTCTCCTTCTTTTATTCGTGCAATAATATCAAACAACTCGATATTGCAAACATGAAGATAACTTTGTATAAAAAATAAAGTAATTAGTCTCTGAATACTGTTTATGGTAAGAAGTTAAATTTTATCACAACAACATGATCGCTATTTTTGACAACTTAAAATAAACTTTGTACATATACATAGATTTACTTCGCGTTTTATGAAGAAAAAGAAAAAAGAATAGTCCAATCCGCGTGAAATCTCACTGAAACGCGGTATTATCGATTTCCGCGACATACGAGAGATAATGATTGCAAATGAAAATCCGGAAGAAGGCGAGACAGCGAAAATTGCGTGGAAGTTCGAAAAAAGTTTCGCGTTGATGGATTGATTGAGAAACCACTACATTGCTCCATTTTGCCCGAGGATTCAGCACTGATTTAGTCTCCGCACGCCTGCCCCGAAGAAAATAGGGAGGTTTGATCTCTTTTAACTCCTTACTTTAATGTTCGCCGACTTTGTCTTCCCTAACGCTCCAACGCCTCATCGCCCTTCTCTATCTGGATTTCGGAATCAACTGCGCGCTCTCGGCGCTCTTTTAAGACGGCGGAAGTACGGACGATAAAAAGTCAAGTTGCGAACGGGAACCTATAAGAACTGCGACCGAAACGGCTTTCTCCAAAGGGCTGGACGCCGATTCTGACTCCCGACTCCGCAATAGTCTGCTACGAGGTCGGAATAATTAAAAAGGAGAAGTGCCTCGACGCAAAAACTTTCGAATTACCTTGGTGACTTCGGTTAAATAATAGTTTTAAAAGATACTTTGATTTACGAATCACTCTGAGAATTACATGTATTTCGGATGAATACGAAAGTAACAAGAATTCGGAAAAAGTAAAATTTATGACACGTAAAAATAATATAAATTATTTGCAAAACATAATTCTTATTTAATGTACAAACAAATAGATTACAGATATCAAAATATTTTTTATATAATGATACACATATTATGACCGTTATAAATAACTTTCCTTTAAAAGATTGAATTTTGTTCTTCCCACATTTGCATTTTTGCTAATCAAAAATGATTTGAAGAATTATAATTTATTCGCTATGTCGCTATATATCGATTAACATTAATCTCGCTACTCATAATTTTGACAAAATTAACATTTTATGCATTTAGACACCTGTCCGGCCCGCGCAATTATGCACGCGTGAGCGTTTGCGCTAAGTCGTGTTGTAATTTAATCAGCATCTAACGCGTTTATCCGGCCATTACACAATCGAATTATGTCCGTCGATAATCGGTTCGCCGGTCAACCGCCGACACGGAGAAAGGCTACGGGAGCAAATCTGGGTGCAATATGGTGCATGCACATCTAAATGCCGTACGGCAAATTCTCTCTGTCTTTCTCTCTCTTTTTCAACGCGGCACAGTCACGATTAGCTAGTTCATCTATCGTCTCTCTCTCTACGTTATCTTATCGTCAACATTTGTGGGGTACGCGACAAATGTATTCACACTTTCAGTTCTGCGTCTACTATAATAAGTGTCCTGGAAACCCTGATCGAACGACAAATCCTTTCACTACTTCGGAATAAATAATTTCCTTGAGCGAATTCCGAAGTGAATTTTTCCAAAGTCTCGAAAGCTATAAGCAATAGTTCTCAAATCGTTAGTGGATAACAAACGGTTTCTAATATATAATAAGATAATAATATCCTGTAATTTAATTCAATTCTTTGCTTTTTCAGAAATTTAATTCAAAAATTGTCGAAATATGATATCCTTGTACAATATATATTATCAAATAAAAAATTACAACAAGGTTTCAAAAATATTCAATTTTATATTTGCACAAAACTTTTTAAAATCTAAAATATCATTAAATATATATTCGAGAATTTTGGACTACGCATGAGTGTGACGAAGTTATATGCTAAGTGTATTAAAAAAATTGAAATCTGATTAGAAAATGAGAAGTATTGATAAGTTAAGTCACGAGGAAAGAAATTATTGTAAAAATTTATAGGTCAACAGTTGAGCTCAACGAAGCGGAAATGAAGCTAAAGCGTGAAATGTAAAATAAAATAACGACCGAGAGCAACGAATAAATACACCTTCTTGTGGACGCAAAAGTGCCTCTGAATTTAAAATAGATATAAAATCGAATGACAGATATATTATATTAAAGAATGCAATTATCATATCTGTAATAAGCAGTCGAATGTGATAAGAGAACCTGCAGACAGTTGGCAAGAAAACAGCCGTTCGCTAAATGAAAGTTTTTCCCATGTAATTTAATTGCGACGTTATAATCATTTGTATTTATTTCGCAATATACACGTATTTAAAAAGCAGATATAAAATTAGATTTACTCTTTTTTTTTTAGTTTAAAGTTACTAATTTACATGCGTTTCACATTCATCACGCATGCTAATTCCCGAATTCGTTAAATCTTCCTACCGTAATAGGATTTCCATCGTGAATTTAGAGTTCACTCGGTATACAATTGTCGTAATAAATTCGAATCGTCTGCTTTTTAAACTGTGCTTGCAAAGCAAACGTAAAACGGTAACGTCAAAATGAATCGACGTCGTAATAAATAATAAGTAATGGAGGAAAAATGCAATCATTATTGAAAGTGTCGAGTCAGCAATATTTCAATATCGCGCTTTTGCGCGATCAAACGACTTATATCGATCGAAATCAACAACCGCGATCGTGACTTTCTATTCATTGAACGTTCTACAGATCAGATTTTTACGCGATCAAACTCAACGATAACGGGGTTGCTGTCGGGAATGGGTTTGACACTCATAACACACCTGTGCATTCGCCAAGCGCGGCAAACGGTAGGTTGAAATAAATATCTCGATCTTTTGCAACCGAATCACGCGACTTGCTCTTAGCACGAAGTGAAATCGACCGAATACGATTTTTTCTGATTATTTTTTCTTTTTATATATACTTTGAATAATTTCTACATATATGTTTTATATCTTTATATATAACTAAACAAATAAATAATTATATGATCGAGAGCTGTCAATATTGTATTTTAGTATAAAATTTTGCAAGCAATAGT